>NC_134551.1:602500-791454 GCF_025594145.1 Primulina tabacum
AAATACCCTCATTCAAAATACTTAAATTTTTTTCCAATATTAATATTTTTTGAGGGAATTAAATGCCACTATCCCAAAAATCGTAATTATCTAGTTGAATTTTGTGTTCGATGGACGAAATTCAATGTGCCTACAGCAATACAAGGATGATTTTTCAATATATATACACACACACACACACACACATAATTTAATTTATTTTAAAGTATGCAGTAATTAAAAATAGTACTTTTGGGCGGCACCTTGATTAAATAAATTAATAATTTTATAATAATGGAAGGACCATGTTTAGCCAACTCCAACGGTATTACCGACCTCGTTTTATGGGGCAGTGAATAATAATAAAAAAAAAGGGGAAAGGCATTTAATCCACATTCCAACAACACTATGCATCAGCTAGGGATACCTCGGCATCGATCTTTGGAGAAGTTTTCATCTGTAAATTTGAAGTATCATTTTCCTATTAACGATAAATTATCGATTTTATAATTTTTGTTAAATAAATTTATCGTTAATTTGATTTTCATACACTGTAAACTGGTGTAATTATTGAAATTTTTCTTTCAAATATCAGTGAGTTGGTTTTGTTATCTATATATATATATATATATATCAAGTTTTGGATAAAAAAAACAATTAGGGTATAATAGAATGTGTTTTCTAGAGCCCATAATTTCTTTTATATGGAATTCAGTTTAAAATTAAATTGAGGCATGTTCTCTACCATGTGGTCAACTCCTACCAAGAATAATATTTAATTTCTAGCTTATCTATATTTTCTTATTTTTATTCAAATTGAAAGTTTTTCCATATTACCTATTTTAATTAAAAAAAAAACGCTATATATAAGTAATAAAAAAACACTATATAAGTAATTCAATAATTAAGAGCAACTTTGACTCGATTTATAAATATTAAAACATATTAATATTATAAGTATGTTTATGAACTCATATATTTGCTAATTTTTTAATCAAAAAACTTTACGATTTTTAAATAAAAGTAATTAAATCTTTTTAAAAAATAAGATCTTGATGTAATTTTTGAATTGTATAATCAAAGCCAAAACTAATAATACACACAAATTATCCGAACATTTAAACCACTACGATCCAACAAATCTTTCTAAAATTTGAATATTTAGGATTTACAAATACTGCAATGGTTCTTTTTAATTTTTTTTAAAACAAAAAAAATTGAAACTGGTTCTTTCCAAAGATTCACTGGATGGCATGTGCCATTATTATCATTAAAAAAACTATATTATCTAATGATTAAATTCAACGTCTTTTCATAGGATTTGTGAATTGTCATGCCTCTTTTAAAATAATATCTTTTGTGTATATGCATATGAAACAAATATGATATTGGTTAAATTGTGATACGTATTTTACGTGGCATAATGATTTAAAAAAAAAAACATATGTGTTACGCTAAGATTTTTTGATATAATGGGGAGACCGACACAATTCTCGTTCTAGCATAAATCATATCATTCGTCACTCAACTCGATATTATATTTATTTCGTAAATAATTTTTATATCAAAAAATATTAATCTCTGCAACGAATAATATATTTATTTGAGTTTCATAAATATCATATTCTATAAAAATGATTCATAAAATAATTTTTACTTAATCGAAACCAGTTGCATCCAAATTTTTAAAGAGTTGAACTATAGAGGAAATTTTGAATCAACATATTGCAAATTCGATATTTCATATATATTTAAAATCGAAAACTTAATGCAATTCACTAATACTAATATTTGAACGGTCAGCAGTGAGGCACGTTTAATTTTTAAATATTTATTTACTTTTGTAGTTTTGAGAAGGATCATACCCTAATTAAATATTAGTTAATTTTCACTTTCCCTTTTGGATTGTTGCACTTGGATACTAGTTATAAAGTTGATTGGAATGGCCACAGAAAATTCTGTAGATTCATGATACCACTCATTCCAAAGCAATTTGGCAATTTAATAAAAATACAAGCATGCAATATTTCAAATGCCAATATCATGTTTTACTATACTCTAACATCTTCTGAAATAACGCTAATTATTACATTATTATCGAACCATATAATAGGGAAAACGTAAAAACTTGCAGTGAGACGGTCTCGCGAGTCGTATTTTGTGAGACATATATCTTTTTTGGTTCATCCATGAAAAATAATAACTTTTTTATGTTAAAAGTATTATTTTTTATTATGAATATCAGTAGGGTTGATCCGTCTCACAGACAAAGATTCGTGAGACCGTCTCACAAGACACATACTCTAAAGAAAATTGTATATTTGATCATATATATTTACTTATTTGTGATTTTGATTATCTATGTCGTGAAATTTCGATATTAGTTATTATTTTTTATATATGAAAATTTTTAGTCTCTTTCGTGTGAAATGTAGATGTGACTCTACACATGTTTGTGTCATATCAAAAAACATAAAATCGTAAAATCACAAATAAACAAACATCGATAGATTTTATTGTAGAATCTCACGGTCATTTATACTCTTTTTTCATGAAAAGCATAGACTCCGTGAAAACCAAGGTTTCATTCACATGCTCCCATAAAATTGTACTTGAAAAATTCCAAGTTGGGTAGGGCGAACCTATCATCGAACCATGCTATATTTTCAGTTGCAAGAATGGATAAAGAGTAGTGATGATGGATGTGTGTTTCACCGGAGATTAATAATTACTTTGATGGGAGGACATTCATTCAAAATTATATATGAAATTAATCATTATATTCAACAACATTAAATGAAGACAACTTGTTATTATCAACATCACCTAGTTTTTGCGTTTTCAATTGTTTTTTTTTTTTTTTTGCTCTCTCTATGCATAAAATTGGCTGCTACGTAAATATACAAGACACGAACAAACATCTCTTCTAAATAATTAACAATTTATATTTTTAAGATAAAAGCTTGGTGACACGATCTATTTTCCTTTTTTTATTCGTCGTTTTAAAATTACAGATTAATCTTTCGTTATTTTTTGTAATTATGGTATTGCTACATTAAGTGTAATCATTTCAAATTACACTTGGAACTTAATTAATTTTTACAATTAATTACAAAAAATTACGGTAGCGTCAATGCGCTATTATCGTGAAATTTCATGCAACGTAAATAATTATGTAATTTTTTAATATACAACGGGAAAAGGTCAAAAACTGTGGGTCCAAAGCCGTAGTGTGAATGGTGGGTTGGCAGGAATGGGCTTCGTGGGCCGAGGCAGCGTGAGAAGTCACCATCCCAAATGTTATCCATCCAATATAAATTTGGGGATTCCACTCCACGTAGCGCTCGAGCTTGGCTAATCATTCAAATCTTTTACTACTGCCAGATACGCATGGATTTTACTTTAAAACTAAATATACATGCTTTACTACTGTGAAAAATATTTAGTCTCTATGTTTTCGATAAATTTACTAAACATATTTCTTTGTTTAAAATTCAAACGGTCACTTGTATTTTTGTAAAAAAAATTAATTGTAAATCATATCCATATTTATAATAATAAATAAATTTTTTTCGATGACTCAAATAAGATATTTGTTTCACAAAATTGACTCATGACTGATAATTCATTAAAATCATCTCTCACAAAATTTTGGGAATCGTTAAATATGTTTTGATGTAATCAAATTCTTTCAATTTTGTCTTCAAAAAATTGCCATATGTATAAAAAGAATTGTTTATTGGGCATTTGTGGGTCCATCAGAATCAGATGGAGATGACCTTTCACTTTCATCTATTCATAATTCTCCTCCAAATCTCTGCTCGACCTTCACCTCCATTAATGATTTTCATTTAAACTAAATCCGTACTTGTTTTGTTAACACTGGGTTCCACCATTTTTTTTACCTAGTTAACCAATGTCGGCACTCTATATGATCATTTAAAACAAACTAATATACATATGAAAATTTAATTTTTATCTCATAATCATGTTTAGTCTTGTTTTCGATCAATTCACTATTTTAATTTAGTAATTTGTATTTTTTCACATTTAATCATTGTTTTTACTCGTGATGACGTTTACATATGAGAAATATCTGATGTCACGTCAATATTTTCTTGTCACATTAGTATTTTTTGACGCTAGATCAACATTCCGATGAAAATTACTAAATTTAGAAGAAAAAATAATATTTAGTGTACTTAGAATGTGAATTACTACTTACATGACCAAAATTTTATAAAATATCACAAAAACTATCGAGACGGTCTTATGAGTCGATTTTATGATACATGTCTTCTATTTGGGTCACTTATGAAAAATATTAATTTTTATGCTAAAAATATTACTTTTATTGTAAATATGAATATAGTTAATTTGTCTCACGAATAAATATATGTGAGCCCGAATGACAAGAGACATACTCAGAAAATAATTTTTCATATTTATACATAATTCATCCCTTCTCGAACAAATAAATGCTACTAAATTATTTGATTTTCAGATACAAGATATTTATGGGATAACAATATATTCAATCCTCAAAATTTGTAGTTTTTTTCATAACTCACAAAGAGACAATTTTTTTAATGAGATATTTAATCCCACAATTATTATATATAAAAGTAAATACATAAAATAATACAAGGTGGACTTTGAGAAAATGGCCTCATTCCAAAGCGTAAACTCCCACCTTCATCACATGCATTCTCTTCTATTTAAGCCCCTCCATCTTCCTCCTCTCCCTTCATTCCTAACTTTATCCAATACACAAATATTCTCAGCACAGAATCTACTGAACCCCGAGTTTTTGGATCTCTGATAAAATCATAAAACCCTATTCCTTCTAGCAGAAAACCAAGAAAATGTTAAGTTTTTCTACTGATAAGGGTTCCCCCAGATGTGTGTGGGTGAACGGCCCCGTCATTGTCGGAGCAGGGCCTTCCGGCCTGGCGGTGGCCGCAGGCTTGAAAGATCATGGCGTGCCATTTGTGATTCTTGATAGAGCAGATTGCATCGCATCTTTATGGCAGAAGCGGACTTACAATCGCCTGAAGCTCCATCTGCCGAAGCAATTCTGCCAACTTCCTAAATTCCCATTCCCTGATGACTACCCCGAGTACCCCACGAAGAGACAGTTTATTGATTACCTGGAATCATACGCCAGGTTTTTTGGCATAAACCCACAGTTTAACGAGAGTGTGGAGTCCGCTAAGTACGATGAAACGTGCTGTTTGTGGAGGGTCAAAACTGTAACTGGTGACGGAGTTGAGGTTGAGTACATTTGCCAGTGGCTTGTGGTGGCAACGGGGGAGAATGCGGAACGTTTGGTGCCTGAGATTGAGGGGTTGAATGAATTTGGTGGAGAAGTGATTCATGCCTGTGATTACAAGTCCGGTGAAAGTTTCAGAGGGAAGAAGGTTCTTGTAGTGGGCTGTGGGAATTCAGGCATGGAGATTTCTCTTGATCTTTGCAACCATGATGCCAAGCCTGCAATGGTGGTTCGAAAATCGGTGTGTAAGAATAACATTTCAACTAGAAGATTCTAAAAGAAAGTTTTGATTCTTGATTTTGCTGATGAAATATTTTTGGGTTCTTTTCAGGTTCATGTGTTGCCAAGAGAGATGTTTGGGAAGTCCACATTTGAGCTGGCTATGTTTATGCTGAAATGGCTGCCATTATGGTTGGTGGACAAAGTTTTGCTGGTTTCGGCTTGGATGATTCTTGGAAATATCGAGAAATATGGGCTGAAACGGCCATCCGTCGGGCCTTTGGAGCTCAAGAACACTGAGGGGAAAACTCCAGTTCTGGATATTGGTGCATTGGAGAAAATCAGGTCGGGAGATGTACAAGTGGTCCCTGGAATCAAAAGATTTTCGAGCTCCGAAGTCGAGTTTGTCAATGGCGCAAAGCTCGAATTGGGCTCGGTTGTTTTGGCTACTGGATACTGCAGCAACGTCCCTTGCTGGCTGAAGGTATGATCAATAAGATCGATCGAGTTTGTGCATGATATCACCACATAATTCATAGGTTAATGTTTCTTGATTTGCTCATCATGTTTCAGGAAACTGAGTTCTTTTCGAAGAATGGTTTCCCAAAGGCGTCGTTTCCAAATGGCTGGAAAGGAAAAGCTGGGCTCTATGCCGTCGGATTCACAAGAAGAGGGATCTCTGGTGCTTCTGCTGATGCCCTTAAAATAGCTCAAGATATTGGAAATATTTGGAAAGATGACTTGAAGAAGAAAAGGCAGAAAGTCCCCACTCATCGAAGATGCATTTCGACTTTCTAGTCGCAAGCCATTTCAAATCTTCTGCTACACCATAAGCCACGAGTCCGTAGCATCGAATGTCCAGAAGATTTAAACTCGTGAAAACGGGGCTTGAAGTTTTTTCCCGGCTTCTCTTCCTTCCTTCTTTTTCTCGAAGAATAGGGTAATACAAAGAAAAAGGCAGATAGCACATAGATCAGCCCTCTCCAAAAAAAAGCCCAAGTTTTTTTAAAGATGCAGGGCATTTTTGTATACCGAGGAGGATAGGCTTTTCCCCTTCCTTAATTTTACCACTGACTCGTTATGGAAACGTACGATGTAACATATTATTCCAAAAGAAAGTAATCCTTTTAATTTTTCATGCCATACTTTTTTTCTTTTCTAATATAATTTAACTAAACTATCAACATAAGTGATATTCAAAACTAAATCGATCTTGGAACTTCCTTCACCTTTATCGCTAGAATGCGATACTTCAGGAAACTGAGTTCTTTTAGCGAATAGAAATGAGAGAAACTTTTTAATTGGAGGGATGAAGCAATCAAGACAAAAGAAAACAAATTCAAACTCAATAGTATGAATCAAATTCATACAAGTCTCCACGATAATCTTTATTTATGTATTGGGACCCAAGTAAGTTCCATACTATTCCAGTTGTCTAGTTAACTAACATCTTGAGGCAGTTCAATCTGGGTAGGGTGCATTCACAGCTCTTACTCTTTCAAGTCATTTTCATTTTAATTAATACTCTCTCCTCGCACCATTGTGCCGAGGAAACAAGACCTTCGGACTGTTTAGCTTAAATAAGATTAAATAACCAGTCACAGGCTTATAAATGCAAAAAAAAAAAGAAGAAGAATGATTGGTAAAAAAATTAGAGTTGATTTTGTATTCAAATACATGATAATAATAATGATAATTTATATCAGCAAGTCCTAGTAAAAGAACTGGAAACAACAATTTGTGGGTTGTTTTTATGTTATCAGAAATAAAAATTTAAAAATATAATTATAAAGTTTAGAAGGAAGATCAACAGTATGCATAATTTTAGTAGTAGAGACAAAAAATTGGCTTCGCCCGGACTCGAACCGGAGACCTTCAGTGTGTTAGACTGACGTGATAACCAACTACACCACGAAACCTTGTTGCTACATCCTCGGCCAGTTTATTTTATTTAATACATAATCTTGTTCACATTTTTCTGTTGTAATACTTTTTTATTCATCATAACAGAGTGAAATTTTATTCCCAAAATAGCTTCATTTGCTACAATTGGGTGATAATTAAAGTCCAAGAACAAGTTAATTTTAATATATTTATTTAAAATTGAACATAGATGTGTATAATAAACAATATATATATTCATGGGAAAATCAATTATTGAGAAAAAGGACAGTGCATTTATATATTTTCTTCAGAAGTGAAAATCTGAAAAATTATTTTTGTCCAAAATCGCAGATGTTTCATGGTGCATGACAGAACCTAAGACTAGCCCACATGTTTTCTTCCATTCCTTGCATCAAAATTATTGAAATTATCCTGATTTTGATGTCCCAGCCAATTTGAATTATTCGTCCTTTATTGTCTTGGCTCGAGTTGATAAATTAACTCTTATTGAATTATACACTTTTCATGTGTATTCCATTACATTTCTATATGTGTATTATGCGTGTTCATGATTTACCAAATAGCACACCTAAATGCATAAAATGAACGAAAATCCGAGGCGAGTTATCGAATAAAAATATTATAGATACATATTTAAAAAAAACACAAAAGTATGAATTTCACATTTAATTGTCCCTAGTTCTGAATTGTGATATATATATTGTCTGGTTGGTTTTTTTTTTTTTTTTGTTTTTGTTTTTTGTTTTGTATGGGCATCCCTGCTGCCTATGTTTGCAGACTGAACACATGGGAGTGCACTTGAAATTTAGGACATTTTACAATTTGTAATGTGCCAATTAATACACCTATTCTTAAGTCAATTTCATGTGAATGAAGACTTGGAACCAAGCAACTTGAACCCAATCGTACTTTTGTCCATCAATGAAACAGAATATTGTCGTTTTTTTAAAAAAAAAAATTAATGAATCATTGGCACTTGTTTCCAAACGGACCGATGAATCATGATCATAGTTGAGATGAATCATTGCATTTTTCAGGGTTAAATTTTTAATTTTTAAAATAAAATTACTAATTTTTTTCCCTTTCAGAAGATGGACAAAATAAAAGGAAAAATTGTGTTTTCAGAAATTCGACTATAAACTTGTGTAGTGATTGAAGACACATTTCTTCGCCTATATCTGGAAAATTACGCATAAATTTTTTTTGTTAAAATTGCGTCAAAGACTCGTAATTAGTTATTTTAAAAAATTCAAATAATATTTATATAATAAATTTATAAACGAAAACTTATGTTAATAGAAATTATAATTTTGCAGTTGAACTTTTGAGAATGAACGTATATGACACATTTTTTTAACCATGAAAGTTTAAATGATATGTTTTCAGAATATAAGCTTTTACGAGTGAGCTCATCCATCGGCGAGTCTTCGGTACACTTGATCGGAGAATTCGAATGTTGCTAGCAAGGGAGCAGAGGTTGTGAAGAATGACTTGAAATGAAATATTGTGAGCACAAATGAATAATAAATAAATTTACACACAGGAAAGTATTTTAAGTAACACACATTTTATGATTCAAAAGTATGCAGGCTTAATTAAGTCGTCCTAAAAGAGAGAGAAAATAATTTGACTAATTATCATTTTCATCTATTTGTGGAGTATTTGAATTCAAAAGAGTTGAAAATGATTCTGATATTACAATTTTTTTTTGTCCCGAATAATTTTCATTTACCCCTCCCGTTTAATAATAGGCAAAAACTTGTGTGAGACGATCTCACGGGTCGTATTTTGTGAGACATATCTCTTATTTTGATCATCTATGAAAAAATATTAATTTATATGTTAAGAGTATTACTTTTTTTTGTGAATATCGGTAGGTTTGACCCGTCTCATAGATAAAGATTCGTGAGACTGTCTCACAAGAGACATACTCTTAACAATAAAGTGATATATTATTTTTTTAAAATATATAATAATGGAAATACCGGCAGATAAACTTAAGGCAGGGTGCATTTTTTTTTAAAAAAAATGTATTTTTGCAGGGATAAGCTGACTATAGACTATTTTTCTTTTCTTTTGTTTTTTTTATATATATATTTTTCAGGGTCAAATTAAATGGTAATTATTTCGGAGATTTTATTTTGGTCTCGCTAATGAACAACTAATTTTATTTTATTTCTATAGCAGGTCTCTTGTGAGACGATCTCACTGATCTTTATTTGTGAGACGGGTCAACCCTATCGATATTCACAATAAAAATTAATAACTCTTAGCATAAAAAATAATAATTTTCATGGATGACCCAAATAAGAGATATGTCTCACAAAATACGATCCCGTGAGACCGTCTCACACAAGTTTTTGTCATATAATTACAATTGAATGAAATATTTATAATTATATTATTATATTATATCAAATAAATGGAACAATCTCATTGCGTGCTTACATTCTTAGAAATAGAATATAAATTTATTTTCAAACATAACAACACAACACGAACATTTAATATAAGGTGATTAAAACATAAAAGTTAGAGCTGAATCTAAATATATATGTGTGAGTTGCGTAAGATTAATGACAGACAGACAAATGGATGTTTTCTCCATCTACTTTTAAGTTGAATTCCGCCCCTTTGTATTGATGTCATCATAATCAGCAAAACCATTGAAACCACAGTGACGAACCGAAGATTGGCTGCTAAATATGACGAGGTCTTTGAAGCAAATCAGTGGACTCGAAAACAAAGTTGTTGGCATAGGGTGTAAGTTTTTCCCTCCCCTTAACCCCACCGCCGCCAACAAAATCGCGACACTGCACCTGTGCATGGACACCAAATGGGTGGTACTCCAACTCCCACACATGGATTACGTTCCTGCTCAGTGCTTCATCCGGAGTTTGATCGCCAATTCCGGTGTGATTACCTTTGTTGGAGTTGAATTGCAAGACATGTGGCACAAGATAATGAGTGAATATGGAGTCGAGTACTTGAGAAGTGAGTGTAAAGTGGTTGATGTGCATTTGCTGGCCCATTACCTGTGGAAGCGGCCCATTACAACTTATTGTGAAGTCCAAAACCAAGTAATTAACCAGAGGCTGCCATAATATACTACCCTACCCTAATGATCTCCGTCTCTGGTTTCACTGTTTCAGTACTGTCCCCCCTTCCATGAATTCATTTGATTCTGTATTTTTTTGTTTTTTCCATTAGATTTTTGCTTGTATCTATCTGTTCACTGAATCTTTCGTTCACTTCCCAATTCTTGCTTTCACGGTTAGGTGAATTAATCGCCGGCGAAAGCCACGCCGAGCTGTTCCATGTAGCCTGTTTTCTTTTTGTTCTTTGTATCTGTTTTCAATTTTAGATGAGCTTAAGCTGTTTTTGTGCGTGTACATGAATTGTTGTTCGAATGTTTGATTTAGTTGATATATATATATATATATATGTTTTTTTCTTCACGCATTTGTATGAATCTGTTTTTATAGTTTTACATTTTTAGACCTCGGAATATTGCTCTGCCACTTCATCAGACGTAAAAGGATGGCTCAATTACATGGAATTTCTTCGTGTTCTTCTTCTAATCTCCTATCCCATGGTCCTAAAAGAGGTATTTTACAGTATAAAATCCGTCTTTTTTTCTTTTCTTTTATTTTTTGTTGAGAATAATACTTTGCTTTACTTCTACATGGTTTTAGATGTGATTTTAAACTCATTTCTTCCAATGTGAATTTAGGCCGCCTGTGCCATATTTTACATTACCCAAGAAAGATGTCTTCCGAATTAGAGGTATTTTGTACTTCGTCTTTCAAATGCACCTTTTTTTTATAACGTACAAAGGTGTGGCGTTTTTGAGGATTTTTGTTCTGTCCCTTTTCTCAATGCAAGGTAGGAGTAAAAGCCAGTGAGTTTAATGGTCATGCTGTTGTCCAGGCCAGATCTAACTTTGGTTTAGCATATAGCAATCATGGTACAAGCTTCATTGCTCTATACCACTTGGTTCCATCTTTTGCTTGTCTTGTTTATTTTTGGTTTATGATCATGTCACTGCAACATTAATGGAGTTTAATTTTTCCAAGTGTGATTGAAATTTCGTGCGAATGTGTGGTGGCTTCAAGACTGCAGCTTTACTTTTCTTTTTTCTACACAGTTATATCCTAGACTATGCATGACTGTCAAGGAAAAAAGATCTGTCCAAAAAGCGCTCTTTTTTTATGTGGTTGCATGGGAATGCTATCAAATTCTCCCAATCACACTAATTTTACTAATGGTTCTACATTCTGACCCCTGACGAATTTGTTTGATGCAGCTATCCGAGCAGTTTTGGCTAGTGACAAAGAGACAATGGTTTCTCGTGGTATGGATGGAAAAATTATGCCTAAAAAGTTGAACAAAGTGGTCCTGGCCTATAGTGGTGGTTTAGATACGTCCGTAATTGTACCTTGGCTTAGGTATGTTAATAGGTGAAAGTTGATAAATTTTGTTCTTGATTATTGATTAATATGGCTCGTCATCTAATTTCTCATCCTTCAAATACAAAAAATATGCATGCTTGTTATTCCGCAGTTATCTTCTAGAATGGACATCTTTTTTGATTTGTATGATACATGGTATCCTTAATCTACTGGGACATTCTGCTGCTTTCTATAATTAAATGTTTATGTTTAATGAAACTTTGAATTCCACGTTACCGTCTTGAGAATTGAGGCCTTGAGATACTGCATAAATATACTCAGATGTATAAACTACAAGGCTGTTCTTCCATTTTGAAACTAAAGTAACTCCAATAAAGACATATTGATTTCAGTTTACTGATTTACTCTTTACTTCAGGAAATCAACACATACCAATTTTTTTACCGCAAGGGTTGGGGCCAACTTTTATGGAACTTTGTCTTTTTGAACATTATTATTCTCGACTGTTAATCTTAGACTTGGCACCTTGGGTACCTCAATTCGAAAGGTGTCTAAGTTTGCAAACATTTGAAGTTGAGAATGACTAGATTAAGGGGAAGTTTACCACACTTGTTTCTTAGTGTGTTTGCGTTTCTTTTGCTGGTCTGGCAATGCAGGGAAAATTATGGCTGCGAAGTTGTTTGCTTCACTGCAGATGTTGGCCAAGTACGTGAACTCAATCTGCACGGTTTCATCAATTCAAAAAAATGGGATATTTACATTGAATTACTGTTGAAAATACAATGAGAGTCATGACTAAAGTAAATTAGTTTTGTTGACAGAACATAATTGTAAGGATAATAGGGGTAGGAATACTGGAATGGTTTGCTCTTTTCTCTTGTTTACTGTCTCGTACCTGAATCTTTGAATTTAGGGCATACAAGAATTAGAAGGTCTGGAACAAAAGGCCAAGGCTAGTGGAGCGTGTCAACTAGTGGTGAAGGATCTGAAAGAGGAATTTGTGAGAGATTTTATTTTTCCTTGCTTGCGAGCTGGTGCTATCTATGAGAGAAAGTACTTGCTTGGGACTTCAATGGCCCGACCTGTTATTGCTAAGGTACCTTGTGAAATTATATAAAAGTTACTTCCTGTTTTTCAGATAATATCACTCATCCTTGGTTTTTTGTTTCTTTTATTATGAAATTCATCTTTTTTAGTTATTGAATGAAGTCTTATCCTTGAGTTTTTCATTTATGCCCTCATTTCCTGTTTGCATGCTTATTAATTGGATGAATGTGATCAATGTTTGATATTTTGGCATTTTTTTTGTTAATGCCTCCTATCAGCTACCCTATTTTCGTGAAAAAAATTTCTTTGGAATTTGTCTTTAGTTGTGTTGCTTTGTTATCTAATTGTATATGTTAATGGATCGAAAACGCAGGCCATGGTTGATGTGGCGAAAGAAGTTGGTGCTGATGCTGTTTCTCATGGATGTACAGGAAAAGGAAATGACCAGGCATGCTCTAGGATTTCAATCTATACATTTCGATTCTTACTGAAGCTTCTCTTTTCAAGTTTGTTTTACTTTTCTTTGTTACAGGTCCGGTTTGAGCTAACTTTTTTTGCTCTGAATCCTGAACTAAGTGTTGTTGCTCCTTGGAGGGAATGGGAAATAAAGGGAAGAGAAGATGCAATTGAATATGCTATAAAGCATAATGTGCCTGTTCCAGTTTCAAAGAAATCCATCTACAGCAGAGATAGGAACCTGTGGCACCTCAGCCATGAGGTAAGTGTTGATTTTATATTTGATTTTATGTAAGGAAATTTCATTACATTTTCTATATTCATACCCATCGGATATTTTTTATGCAACCAGATTCAATATTCAGTATTACTAGTCTGGACTGCACCTGTGTTTTGAACTTGGGGATATTTATGCTTAGAAGAGTAGTTCTGTTTGCATTATCAATCAGTTGGTTGAGTCACCAACATTCATATCATGCGTACAGATATGGTTCTAGATTTAAAATGTTTCAACAACTGTAGTCTTGTGTTGTGTAAATGCTTCTTATTGTCCATATTTTACATCAATTTTGGTATATGAATGTTTAAGGGGGATATCTTGGAGGACCCTGCAAATGAGCCTATGGAGGACATGTACATGATGACTGTCGACCCAAAAGTGGCCCCTGATCAACCTGAGTTAGTTGCCTTAACTTCTTATATTTTCATTTTGGAGTAATTTACTCCCTGCAATCAATACCTCTTTACATTACTTGTGCATATGTATGGACTATAGTTAAATATTGGTGATTTCTCTTTTCCTTATAGTCCCATACTTGCAGGTATGTGAATATCGGTATGCTTGAGGGTCTCCCTGTTTCGATCAATGGAAAGAAACTATCTCCTGCATCTCTTCTCTCAGAGCTAAATGAAATTGGTGGGAAGCATGGGATTGGCCGTGTAGATATGGTAGAAAATCGTCTCGTGGGAATGAAGAGCCGTGGGGTGTATGAAACTCCTGGTGGAACAATCCTCTTCGCTGCTGCGAGAGAACTCGAGTCTCTGACACTTGATCGTGAAACCATGCAGACGAAGGATTTTCTTGCCCTGAAGTATGCCGAGTTAGTATATGCTGGTAGATGGTTTGATCCACTTCGCGAGTCAATTGATGCTTTCATGAAAGAAATCACAAAATCTAGCAGTGGATCAGTTACTCTCAAGCTTTACAAAGGATCTGTGAGTATAACAGGCAGGGAAAGTCCCCACAGTCTCTACAGACAAGACATCTCCTCATTTGAGAGCGGGGAAATCTACGATCAAGCTGATGCTGCAGGCTTCATACGGCTCTATGGATTACCGATGAGGGTCCGTGCTATGCTTGACCAGAGCCTCTAATGTGTATTGACTAGGTCAATCTGCGTGTCTCAGCTTTTCCGAACTTAATGTTGCAAGTGCAATGTGCTGATTCTGTGTTAAGTTGATGTCTTGTTCTGTTTAGACTATTGACGAGTTTCGTGATAAAAACTTGGAAGTTCCGGCCAGGGAACTCAATGCAGTGCAGATGCAAATCTTTATCTACCACTGAGCTCCTTTCAGCATTCGTTCGGGACCATCAAATTCCACCCGCATGCCATCAATGGCCCCATAGTGGTGTTTTTAGCTCACAAAACAGCATGATTAAAATAGGATCATGCTATTTGCCATTTTACCTTGTAATGCTTAAGAATTCTGTCTCGTCTCATCTTCAGTGTTTGTCACCAATTCTTTTCCAGACGGTTCAAATATCTCAGGTTCTACCACTACATGTATTATATACTCGAATCATCGCAGCGCTCGAATCGGATTTTGATACAGGCCTGTTAAAACATAATTTGCATGAGAAGCTTCTAAAACAGCGTGCATTGCAACTTAAGAATGCAGTCTTTCTACTTAAGATTCATACAACTCTAAGCTCTATCCCATACTCCACATGTTTCAGCTGTCGTAAACTATTCTAAACGATTTAACTAATAAAACCACAGTTTCAAAAGGAGAACAATTGTCCAGTACGAAACAAGAAGGTATTATGTATAACAATTGATAATGTACCAACTATATAATATGCAACATGTCTTGTTCTGTGAAATGCATAATCTTTTGCATGATCCAAGAAATCTTGACCAATATTTCCAGTTTGGAATAAAATCGTGTGCTTGGGGATCAACTGTAACATAATCTTCCGATGATCCAGATTTCAAGTTTGTAATGAAATTTCAAACTCTGTGGCCGCGGGGGTGCGGCTATTCACTCTCATCACTGCCTGTCCAATTGCAATCCCGGTAACATGTCTCGGATTTCTAGCCAATTCACTGCAAATGTGTTCAGCCCAGCCGTCGCCTCTGTTAACTTCGCTCGATGCCGCAGAAGTCAAGAATCTTTGTCAGTCACCTGCTCTGCATCCAACGGACCCTCGTCTTCAGAGATCAGGTTCCTTCTTATTCCAACTCCGATTAAAAGTGATGGTGGCATGTTTGTAGTTCGCATACTTTTATTTGTAGCAAAGATCTCTAAAGTAGATTAGCTATGACGGAGGCATTCATGTTTCCATTTCCAGAGCTTAAGTTTAAACTCCCTAAGATTGTGTTAGGATTGGAATATTTGCAACGCAATTGAAATTCTTCTTTAGGTTTTGTTAATGAGATGATGAATATCACCTTGACTGTTAGTGGCAGATGAAACTAACAACTAAAATCAAGTCTATGCAGATAAATGTGATTTACAGTTAAAATGAACGAGCAAGAACACAGGAATCAGATGTTTCATGATCTTTTCCACTAGAAGTCATATGAATGGGTTAATAAAGACTGTTCGGTAGACCCTTCTATTATGTTGAATCGATCATTTTCATATATCATGGATGAACGCGAAGTAGCTGGCAAGCAAATGTTAGTTTTGAAAATTGAGAATGTCCATCTAACTTTTGTTTTTCTCATGGTATCGCATGTAGAATTTTATGCCGCATATCTATAATTTTTTAAATGCAACTATCTGTTCATTATTTGTATAACTCGCATGCTTCAGTCCAAATGCTTCTATTGCACGCATTCAGGCTTTGTTTAACAAATGAAGCCTCCTTGTAATCTTGAGTTTATTTCATATCCAGTTCCACATCCAGAATACGCAGTGAGGTTCTTTCTCCTTTCCGCTCTCTTCGAATGTTCTTTTATCTTGCTTTTGTGCAAGTGGTTCTCTTGGAGGATTCATAGCCATCACACAACTCATTGGTGCCTTGGCTAATTCATCCAGAGCAGCTGAGGTCCATGAGATCCTCAAAGGTACTGGCATAGATTTTGGTGCTGTATATATTTTTGGATTTGCTTATTACCAGGAGAATAATGCCAAATATGCTCAGTTACTTAGACTTTCGAGGGAGGAGAATCTCTCAAATCTTAAGCTCCGGATAGATGAGAATAAGATTCTTCTCTCAGTGCCTTTCAGGGAATAGCTCGTCTTGTCATCTTAGCTGGCCCTGCATCTTTCATTGAAGACTCCTTCAAACTTAGTGAACCCTTCACCGAGTCCCTTTTTGAGAGACGAGTACTCGTTGTCCCTCGTGCTTCTGATGGAACTTGGCCTAACTTCGAGTTTCAAGAAACAGAAGGAACAAAGGAAATCACCGCCAAAAGAAAACGGCTATGGCAGCTGTCTCCTATTCTTTCCACTGAATGGGTAACGTAAGTCATCTATGGAAGTGAATGACTAATTTAACTATTCTACATATTTTTCTCTTCCACCACTAATTCCCATTGATCGACCATGGTCATATATTTGATGAGAAAATGGAACAAATGAAATTATTGTGACGCTTCTTGTTTTCTATTTTGTTTCCAATAGGTGGTTAGATGAACAAAATAAACAGGCCAATGTTTCCCCTGAATCTCCAGTGTGAGTAATCTTAAGTTTTCTAAAAGATCTCTAGTTTGTATGGATATTCTCTTCATGGCACGAGACAGGCTCAGGAAGATTTCTGAATAAAACAGTTCGTGATTTCTCTTACACTCCTGCTGTACGGTGTATCGGTGATAATATTTAAGATGGGTTCTTGTTCTAACGTGAAGGTGATTGTCTCTCCGAATGGATGGTCGAGTTCGAGGCAGTGGAGAAAGGGATATGGTCCGGTCTTCTAGATGGCATGGATGGAAGGGTTTTGTGAGTTGTAAATCTACTCTTCGCCCGGTGTATGTATGGATTTCGAAACTTCTACTAAATCCATCCTTCTGATTCATCTTTATACATCTGAAGCTTTTCCTTTTCATTCATGCTACTATTTATGAGTACCCCCAATCTCAAATAGGCTAATAGCCATCGAATTCAATGGATACTAAAAAGTCTACAAGACGTGTTTTTCGCTTCTTTATGTAAAGACCCGCCCCCACTCAATTCATCCAAACATACCGAGCACGAATGTAGAGTACTTGCACAATTAGTATCATTCATGGCCAAAGGTTACGCTACACATCTCATGAATAATTAATACACACGGCTACTACATAACCAAAAGAATTGAACATAGAAAAACGACAATAACAGCTCAAACAAGCAAGGTTTACGCGACCAGTTCGACTTCATCCAATGCGTAGTTGTTAGTAGATACATTAGCGTAATTCACTTTGTTGAACCGGACAACCACCGGGTAACGAGTGCTGGGATCCTGCTTGATTAAAATACATGATTGAGTACTAGAGCACAAAAATATCAATCACACACGAGAGCATATGTTCTTGACCTGGTCAACTGCAACGACGGAGCCAACGCCCTTGAACCAATATGATTCTCTCCTCAGAACTTTGACCTGAAAGGTAGCCATACATTAAACTTGTTTAGTTCCAGACATGATTTTATTGTGACATGTTACTAACTATAATAATTTTATGAAAATAAATTCTACAAATTAGGCATTTAGGGATGGGAAAAATTTGTATTTGCATAATGTCTTCTATAGTAGCTAGGTAGTGTAGGTGATGAGGCAAAAATATATTTTTTGTCCCAAATGGAAAATTCTAAAATTTATTTAAATTTTTTTTTATAAAAAATTGACAAGTTTTTCTGTCCCAATATTGAATTAACTTCTTCAAGGGAGTCCTAATCTTGCACGAGATTAAGTATTACATTTGGGAAAATAGCATTTTTTACTTTATAAAGACTGAAATCTGACTTTAGTCCAATAGTTTATCATATTTAAGTCTGGAGTGCTAACTAGTTTCTTTAATAGTTATGTTTACATCTTTTTTCAACAGAGTTTTGACTCGACTCGGAAAACCAAATGCCTAAATTTTTTTAGTAAGTTTCAACACATTATTTACCAAAAATATAGTTATTTGACTATTTCCATAACATGCGGTGAGATGAATCACCGCAGTTGGTTGTTGCAGAATTGGAATTGTTCATCTCACCTTACTGCCTCTGGGTGGGCCAACAGGGGCAGCTTTAGGGGCTTCAGCCGCTGCACGTTCCGCCGTTCCGTCTTCCGCACGCACCACCAGCCTTGAATTGCGGCGGTCGTTCTTGGCGGCCAGGAACACCATGCCGCTCTTAGCGGCAACAGAGGTGGCGGAGGAGAAATTCGGTGCCACCGCGAATCCACAGGTGGCGGATGCAATGCTGGAGCTTGCCATTTTTCCTCTCTTTGATTCAAATAAAGAACTTGTTTATGATATTTTTTGATTGGGGCGTGTGGTTTGGAAAAGCTATAATGGGTAAGAAAGTCCAAAGTTGTTGATTTAGCCATTGGTAGCATGCCACGTGGCCATCAATCCCATTCTTTTGGATAACGCCTGCATTTATTTAATATGATTTTATTTTTCTTTTTCGTAATCTGAGCTTGTCTTGAGTCAAACTTAACCTTTAACATTGCATTACAATTGTTTGTTTAAATTTGGTCCATATTTTTACAAATTATGTTTCCAAGAGGTCAAACTTCAGTTCCGAGTTGTTCGAAGATTAGTCAAAGCTACAAAAAATCTAATCTCATTTAATAGACCACCTGAGTTTGCACCGGTGAGCCCAGTTAGGAATATATGCTGTATTTCTAACTGAACCTGGATTTTTCCCTCACCCTCCCAAACCAATTGATCTCCGACTATTTGGGTTGGAATTTCAGACTGATTATTGATAATGAAACAAAAATTTGCTCCGGCTACGGCTAATGAATATCCAGTTGCGATCCGAAGCAGAGGCACAGCTCGGACTCGGGGATCTGACAAACCATGTGGTACGTCCTTCTCTGTCGCAGCTATGCTGAGATTCTCGTGACTCAATTAATCAGTAGTAGCTATTTATGAAAGTTAAGATGATGCTGTTGTTACGTGCAATCTTTTGTTGTCTTGCTAGATACAAGGAAGAGAAAAAAAGTGAGGTTCGATGATACTGAAATGGATAGGGTACCTGATGATGCTTCCTTTAGAGAACGCAAATTGTCACAGTTTCCCAGATGTTGGTCTTTTCTTCTATAGCTGATAGTTTTCTTATTAATGTCTCTCATCAGTGATGATTTGTCATATTGATCGATACATTATGTCTATTAGCCAGATAGCACATCAAACACGTCATGTTATGTTCGTTGGTAACCATGTCGTTCTTGTGTGGAACGTATTTTGCAGCTGATGCACCCAAGACTTCGGAGTACGCATATTTTATGAACACGAAGAATGGCGCTGTTCAGGGTCATTCTTGTTCATACGCCAGAGACAATGGGCAGTCGAAGAATTTCAAAGCTAATCCTCGTGGTAGAGGTGAAAATCTTTGGTTTAGAACTTTAGGCTTGTGTCAATAACTGTCGTTGTCGACATAGTTCCTTCAATTATATGACCGCTGTGAGTTTT
Organism: Primulina tabacum; assembly: GCF_025594145.1. Lineage (NCBI taxonomy): Eukaryota > Viridiplantae > Streptophyta > Magnoliopsida > Lamiales > Gesneriaceae > Primulina > Primulina tabacum. The sequence continues at coordinate 622,630 of NC_134551.1, forward strand.
TGGTGCACTGTGGATTTTATTGTTCAAGTTCAATTTTAGAATGCTTTATAATTGGACGGCAGAATTCATGACAATATTTTTTTTCTGCCCCCATCTCAATTTGACTTGCAGAGGACATTAAACCTTCGAACATACCTAAAGCCAGCTCAAAGGACCTCAGATTCTCTGATCGCAGAGAAACAGCAGGTCATTTTGACTGTCATCTTCTCCTCACCCCACCTGTCCCCAGGTATGAAGAACCAAGCCAAAGAGACATAAAAGGTTTGTTATCTGTGATCGGTGCATTTATACGTGAAGCCATACCTGTTATCGTAGTTTATACTTTACTGTTATGGTTAGGCATGAATGCAGGTCTAACTAGAAATATTAGAGAGAGGCCGTTACTGATCTCGGAGAATGTTACTCCGGCTGGTAGAAATTCCTCCTTGTCAACCCTCAGGGAAGCATCAGAGAATGCTAGTTTATCTGGTGATTTGGTATCTCGAATTCTTTCTATGCTATTCTTACTATTAAGATCCCAAATTTGTTGGTACCAGTCGCAAAGGCGAGGTATCAAAATTTCGGTTATCTTTCTGGATGATGAGTGTTTTGTGGCAATTGAGTGATGCTTATGAGTAATAGGTTGCGGCTACTGTTTTGTTTCAAGCTTCCTACCTTATTGAATCTGTTCACGTGCTCATTTTTCAAATTAAAAGATGATTAATGCCTGAATTTATATTCGTGGTAAAAATTGCCAGGATATTTACTGAAACATGATAAAATATTAATGAATTTTTTGAATATGTTGGATTAACACAATTCTACCATCTTTTATTGTCGTTCTGGATATACACATCTTTCTCACAGTCCTCTGAAATTCTGCTGTTTCTTTTTACCGTTTATAGGAAACCAATGGAAGGAGAAAGGCATTTTTCCTGCAAAAAGACAGAGACTGAGGGAGTCAGCTTATAACTCAATTTCTGAAGTGGAAAAGCTACATCCTGAGGGGTCAGACTGATGAACCTATTTCATCTATGTTATCTTAAATAATTGCTTAATTTAATTCGGTTTTATTTTATCCCAGGTTTGGTTTGATTTCTTCACTCCTAAGTCGGCTGTACCATAAGTGCGATGAGTCTGACCTGTTCTATCCCCATGATTCGTCAAAAAGAGAGATTGGTAATGGCTGTAAAGCCCATATTTCTTGTGAGTTCAAGAATGTGGAGGAAAGACTTCGTGTATCTCACAGGAGAGAATGGGACATGGAACTCCCGAAAATTTGTTTTGGTGGACACAGAAATAGAGTATTCTTGGAACGGGATGCTTATTTTTCTGGATCTCCTTTCACCAACTATGTTGCTGAAGCTCGTTCTAAAGATGGATTGATGGATCTGCGTATTAGTTCAAAGGATCATAAAAGCAGCAGTTCACATGTAGAGCATGATTTACCTTTCTGCTTACCCTTTGAAAGATATGGATATTCTAGTTCTTGTTATCTCAAGGAGCTGGATGGATCATGTTCTCCTATTGAGTGTCAAAGAAAAGAACCTCATAGATTTTTGTTGAAATGGGACTTTGAAAGCGACAAAGATGGATTCTGCTCATCCTTTATTAATTACGAACCTGCAAAGATTTATTCTCCTGGACTGTCTACAACATGGAATGTAAATCACCAGCAAATTGTGGATCAAGTTCCCGATGACAAAGCACTGTGCTCGCCATCCTTGTTTTCAAACTATCATCTACAATACAACTCGATCCAAAGTTATCCTATGACCAGCTATTTCACTCCAGACTTTGTACCAAATTTTGATGAGGCCAAGTGTTCAGTGCTGAGAACTGAAATGCCATCTCTTACTTTCCCTAGTATGCCATGTCTCACTTCGACAGAGGCTACTAATGCTGAAAATATACCTTATAGTAGCAACATGATCTTCTCGTTCGGTGACCAACGTCGGCATTTTTGGCCAAAGGGCTTCAAAGATGCCGACTTCTCTATGAAAAATCCTTCCATTTTCCGTACTTTGCAGTTTCCTCAAAGTGACGACAGTTTACATTCATTTTCAATACCGAAGAAAGCTCCAGGTGAAATCTTTTCATTTTGCTCTGAGGATGCAATTCACAATCATTCGCAGCTCCTGAATTTTTCATCTTCTCTTGACAACACCACAAATCGCCCTTTACTACTCGAGAATGTTAGCAATGATTGGTCTAACAGAGAAGTATATTTTGATGATGATAACAAATGGAACTATCTGGTTGATGTAGTACCTTAGACCAGTGCCAGCAAGTCTCTTTGCCTGAATGAAGATTGTCTGTGAACTATTGCTGTTAGCCATCAGAATTACGTATTTTGTTCTCCATTACTGACTTGAAGAAATCACTTTCTTGCATCGCCTCCACAATTAATTGGATCGTGACATCTAAAACTTCATGCTGATTCCAGTATCCGAGATGAATTAAAATACGATTTTAATACTTTATCTTTTCAATTTTTAACATTTATTTATATTTGTTTTTACCTAGATGTATGAATATTATTGCACGAGAATTATAAAAATAATAAAATTATAAAATATTTGATCAAACTATTATCTCTGTTATTTAATTAAACTCGAGTGTCCTATAAAAACTGTCATAGTATGATGGTCTGACATTTTATTTATTTCCAAATGTAATCCATTCTTTTGTTTAAACTTTAACTTTCGTGTCCAAATCTTTCAATTTTTCATATTGGAAATGAAAATATACATAGCTTTATTACGAAGGAAAAATATCATTCTTTTTTACTTCCTTTGGTTCGAAAATTAGATTAATAAATAACATAAGAATTTCATATTCTGCTATAGTTGCCGTGGTCTAACACTTTATTTACTTCCAAAAATATTATGTTCTTTTTATTTAAATTTAATTTCTCAAGTTTCTAAATCTTTTAAATTTTTGAAATTAGAATTTGATAATACAGAAAAATATTGTTCTTTTTATCAATCAAGTGAAAGTTTTCGTTTGTTTCAAAATTAGATAAATAAATAAGATATTTCAGAGTTCAGTGTTGTTATTCTAACAAATATGACGTTATAATATATATTATTTATGTTATCCATACACAAGATGTGTGTCTCGATGAGTTGTATCAAATTATACCTCCATATTCTCGTGGTGTGTACCAATGTGATGTATTCGTGAAGATAGATAGATATAGAAACGAATTTACCTATGCAACATAAAATCTCGAACCAGAATAGAAATACTCACAGAGCTGAATTGCAAAAAGCCCAAAGAAAAAGGACTATGATGCAAGAATCTTGACAAAATCTAATTTGTTTATTACAATATATTTTAATCAATGTTTCCGTTGAGGATTTTTGGGAATCCAATTTTGCACCTCATACGGTCATACCATATTCGGAATCGAAACTGATAAATAAATCAACTATTTAAAGAGCGACGGGTTCGACAGTGAGTGGGGGCAGGTGGAATCAACCACAGCTCCAGCTTCAGAATATGAATCCCGGCGAATCTCCGGCCACATTGTCACTTTGGTGTTAAATCCCGCCGAAACCCCCACGAACACTCCGTGAAGTGTTTTATTTATCCTTTATTTCCCAGAGGAATTACTTGTGTATAGTGTTTGGATGTTTTGACGGTTTTGGAGGTCTCTGTGGTGTTTTCGCTGTGGTTTCTGCTTTTTGTGTGCTGTGCTCGGATCTCGCTTTTCGAATGTAAGATATGATTCTTCCTTTTGGAGTTTTGTTTTTTTTTTTCTTTTTTGCTTTGTTCTCGATACTTTTCTGTAGTGATTTTTGGATAAAGTTGAGAGTAAATATGGGATAAATGTTTATTTGATTGGATTTGTTGATGTTATTTAATTTTGCCTATTCAATCATGGTTTAAGTTTTTATTTTGAATTACGTGACCTTTTACTTTATTTTGCGATAGGCGGTTTACTAGAAAAGTGATGTGGTTGAGATCCTATGTTTTTTTGATGTTGGGAAAATGTTGTTTGATCTTGCAATTCTGGTTGAATCGTTGAGAACTTGTAGTTTATATGGGGATGTTATTGAATTTTATAACTTACTGATGTGAATGTACTGCAAATGTTCATATGGCGCGCAGACTGCCTTTTCTTTCCCGCACCTTATTTACCTATTTTTGTCATCCCATACTTATTCTCCTTTGATTTCTTTTCGTTGTATTCTTACTAGTAGTGTTTCTCTTGGAGTGGTGATTATTACAAAAGAATTTTCCTTTTCATGGTATTGAGATATGAATATTATTGGTGGGAATAGATAAAATTTGCAAATTTGGTCTAACGTTTCCAGGATGCTGAGGGAGGATGGTGAATCTCCTTGAGGTGAACGTAGTGGTCCCCACAAACCGGCTCTCCCTGATAAGCCTCATCAGGATGGTACATACTCTTTTTTTATCTTTTTTCTACTGTGCAAAATGTTCTTAGGATGCATCATAGTCCCTTTTGAAAAGGCTTCCAAGTCAATTATATTGGCAGTTGTAACACTTCGACATATCTTTAGAATACTGCAAATTTTGGTGAGTAAAGTATTCCTTTTGACTCTTATCCTTTGTTTTTCCTTTTTGTATCTTCTCTTGCTTCAGGATATTGCATTGAATTTTTTGTGCGTTCAAGCATCTGAGAATGCATCACATGCAAGTGATCATTTGGTGGCTGCTATGTGACGTTATACTGTTTGGTTAACAGGTTCCCCTCGCTCAAGGAGCTGATCACATGTGGCAAAAATGAGTTCTTCAAGTTACCAAATAGAGGACAAATTGGTGATGTAATGTCATGTAGTAAAGTTAAGTTAGAGCGGATTATGAAAGCTCGCCCTTTACTTTGCCAAGTTTGTCTTTGCACTAATTTAATTTGGATCATCGTGACATTTGCAGATCTTATCTGATTTCTGGAATTCTACTTCAAATAGAAAATCTAATTGTTCCCCCGTGAAGATGTTTGTTAGCCATGAGATGTCCAAAGAATTCGACTCAAGACGCAGTCCACCTAATGTAGTTGCCAAACTAATGGGGCTTGAAACCCTCCCAAGACAGAAAACTGATTCATATATGCAAAAAAGCCATTGTAGAAGGCACCTTCAAAGTCACTCAAATGTACAAGTGAATTGCTGGGAGCAGCAAATTGAGTTCTTTCACCACATGGAGCCAAATGAATGTAAAGATGTTTCTGAAATATTGCAGAATTCACCTCATAAGGAGAGATTTGATAGAACTACAGATGACAAGAGGATGGCTCCTCGTTCGTCAGAAGTTTACTGAAGCGAAACGCCTGTCTATGGATGAAAAGCTTCGCCAATCTAAGCAATTCCGAGACGCAGTAGAAGTACTGAATGCCAACAAAGATTTGTTCCTCAAGTGTCTACAAGAACCAAATTCAATGATTTCACAAAATCTTTACAATTTACAGTTTATTCCTCCTTCTCCTCCAGAGACAAAGCGGATCACCATTCTAAGACCTTCAAAGCTTGCAGACAGTAATAACATTGCTAGATCTGGGAATAAAGACAGAAAAGAAATTAAAAAAGGTTCATTTGTGTGGAATGGACTGGAGAAAAGCCAACTGGTTAATTCCCCTCCATTAAGTTGGAATAATTTTGAAAATTCTCCTCAACCAACTCGAATAGTAGTTCTAAGACCAAATTCTTTGAAGTCACATGATGTTAAGGTGGTGGGATCTCCTCATTCAGAATCACGAAGGATGATAAATGGTGAAGACTTGTTTGGGGATATAGAGGAGAATGAGAATCAAGCATCAAAAGAAGTTACAAAGGCTGTCATGCAGCGAAGGCTTAATAAAATTGGGAGGCACCACGGAGATGAAGCCCTGACTTCTTCCATGCTTTCCAATGGCTATGTAGGCGATGAAAGTTCCTTAAATAAATCAGAAATGGAATACGCTACTGCTGATCTTAGCGATTCAGAAGTCATGTCAACTGTAACAAGGCACTCTTGGGATTTTATTAACAGAGATGGAAGTCCCTACTCATCATCCTCATTAAGTCGAGTATCTTACTCTCCAGAGTCATCAGTTTGCAGAGAAGCGAAGAAACCTTTCTCTGAAAGGTGGGTCATGATGGAATCCAATGAGAGTGGTCCTGAACAGAGACATGTAAGAAGAACCTCTACCACATTAGGTGAAATGCTTGGACTTTCCGAGGAAAAGGCGCCAGTGCAAGGTGAAGTTGGCAATTTGAAGAAAGAACCTACAGATTCAAATTCTTTCATTGGTAGTGAACTTAGAGCCAATGAAAACATGGATAATTCACCAAAGAATCTCGTGAGATCGAAATCTGTACCTGTTACTTCTTCTGAGTATGGAACCAGGTTAAAAACTGATGTATCGGTTCCAGATAAGGTCCAGCCAGAAGCTCCAGAGGAAGACGCAAAGGAAAAAAGATTTAAATCATCATTTAAATTGAAGGTGTCAAGTTTGTTTTTCTCAAGGAACAAAAAATCTAGTAAAGATGAATGCCTTTTATCCGAAATCAAAGATGAGCTTCACTCCTCCAGAATTGATCGTGGACAAATTGGCAGCCATATAACTGCAGGTCTTACCAACCAAGGATCTGAACATTTTCCACGTGATATGCCTGAGCCTTCATGTGTAGCATCTTTTTCAAATCAAGTTGGCACATTGGGCATGTTACTGCCCGAGGTAATTTCATGAATTCGAGTATTTATATGTCAGGACTTAATTTTCTTCTACTTGATGCATACTTTATTTGCGTTGTCAGAGATTTGCGTTCTGTGGACTGAAAGCCGATTTTGTTGCTTACTACTACCTGATTGCAAGACAACATTGTAAACATTCACAAAGAACTAATTGCTACTTTACTTTCTGGATTCCCTCACGCACATATAGGAATTTTTCTATAATTTGTTTAGTTAAGCAAAATGTGAACAGATTTCCTGCACATTTGCTTTAGTTGGTTTTTATCAAGATTTGCTGATAGCCTTGCCATTGGTTTTAGTCTATCTCGTGATCAGGATGTTGAACGGTCGATAGATTTTTGCCACTAGAAAACTTGCTCATTTAGTATAATATTAATGGAAAATTTGGAGATTATTTTTCCTATTTCACTATATTTACAGACAGGATTGTCCACGAGAAACCTTACTTCATTTGGAAACACCAGTGAGAACTTGGATCAGCCGAGCCCAATTTCTGTCTTAGATCGACCCTTTGAGGAGGATCGACATTCAGCCACAAGGTTTCTACATTGTTTTGTCAAACCTGACCAACAAGGTGAAATATGCTGCGTGAATTTCACATCAACTCATTTTTCCCCTGATTTGTTCTTGAGCTAGAATTGATCTCTACCTTCTTTCATGCAACAGGTTTCAAGTCACGTGTCAATCATGTTAGGTCAAACTTGATTGACAAATCACCACCAATAGGATCTATTGCTCGAACTCTTTCGTGGGATGACTCATGTTTGGACACGGCCTCGTCATACTCCCCAAACCAATCCTCGATGTCCCAAGGAACATATGATGAGAAACAAGAATGGTTTTCTTTAGTCAAGACACTCTTATCTGCGGCCGCTATGCACGGTGAGATTCAGGTCAACTCATTTACAACCAAATGGCACTCTCCTGAAAGCCCATTAAACCCATCTTTAAGAGAGGAATACATAGATCTAAAAGATCAGGAGATACTGTATGAGGCAAAAAGGAGGCAAAGAAGATCAACCCGGAAGCTTCTTTTCGATTGTGTAAATACCGCATTAGTTGAAATTGCTGAACATGGTTCGGTCTCAGGCCAAAGCTCCATTCCATCCATTAAAGCCGACTATAACTTATTAGAAAATGCATCATACAACACAGTGGTGGATGAGGTGTGGACCCGAATGAATGCTTGGTTTTCTTGTGATGTCATATGTGTTTCAGACAATAGTGGTGATGAAAACGACCTGGTTTTGGAGAGGGTGGTGAGAAAGGAGGTAGGAGGAAAGTGGTGGATCGATCATTTAAGATCAGAGTTTGATAATTTTGGTCACGAAATTGAAGTGAAGTTGCTGGAAGATCTCGTGCAGGAGGCTGTGGCTGAACTCACAGATAGAGTATAAGAATTAACGGTTTATTCTTCGGTAACTCGTGTCATCATCCTCGTCTCGTATTATGTTTTACGTTAATATCATCCCAGTGTTCCACTTTTTGTCCAGTGATGATCCCAACTTGCTGCAAGTAATGTGCGACCTCTTCTGTATATTTATTTGGATTTCCTTTGAATTTGTTTAATACCAGAATGACACAATTTATTTTAGATGTTTAGATCTGCCTTACACGGGGGTGTCAGGACATTAGTTCTTGTTAATTTTGAGCTTCACTTTGTCTGCATCAAAAAACTTTTCCGTCGAGCCAAAGTTCGATTGTGGGCGTATTTTGATTTTTGCATTTGCCTTGTATTTGGCACCAGTTTCTCTTATTAGAGAGGCGCAAAAGTTGGATGATAAAAAAAGTGCTCACATTCTACAATAATATATCAAAATTTGCATTTCTTTTGTGCATCTTTATGATTTTCTCCCCGCTTTTTTACTGATTTTTTTACTCAAAAGAAACATATTTTTTCCAGTCGCATGCTATTTTATTTAATTTGGAGAAGCTAGTTAAAGTTAAGTTAATTTTAAACATTTATCTTTTGATTCTTTAGCAAAAAGGAAATGACCATGGACAAGTGGAATATTATTCGAGTTGGGATATTTTTCTCGTTGTTTAATTTGAATTCTGTTTTTGTGTGTCTGCTAGTTGTTCGGCAGGTGCATCACATGTCAACAACTTCAATATTTTTACAAAAGCGCTATATTATGTAAAAAAAATTTGATTATTTTTTTGGAGTTGGGAAAAAAAGGGTATTTTCAGTATTATAGTGTACATTATATTTTTGTATATCAGTATATTACAAGATCCAATTGGTTTAATACACAATTTTATTTTTTAATATACAATTTTTTTCTCCCTTGACTTGTCTAATTTTTTTGTTTGGTCCATTAACACGTTAAACTTTGATTTTAGTCCACTAACTATTCATTTTAAACTATTTTGATCCAAATGTGACATGCTATACCAACTATTAATTTATCGCTATTAATTGTGACGTGTCGTCGGACACGTTAATATTTGTCAGTATTTTCTGATTGTTATGTCAGCATTTACACGAAATATGATTAAAAAAAAGTTACTGAGGTGAACACTTGGCTGACCGAAAATATAAGTACTTATCATTTTGGAAAAACAGTAGTTTCGAATTTATGAACTACGAATACAAAAGTGATAAAGATCTCTCTAAAATCTTAAAATATTTGAGCTGGTTTGAAAGATCAAGGGCATCTTCATCACAGACACAATTTAGAGAAAAAAATTAAATGGTCAATCCTATTGATCGATATCAAAACCAAAATTACTTGTCCAATTCACATAATTGCGAGATTGTGTAATTTTTGTTAGAACATCAATTAACTTTACTATGTTTACTTATAGAATAACCAAAAAAATATTAATTTTTATGCTAAGAGTATTATTTTTTATTGTGAATATCGGTAGGGTTGACCAATCTCACGGATAAAGATTCGTGAAGACCATAGACCTAAACAATTAAAGTGTATGAAATGGATGAATTACTTTAAAACGCATGATTGAATTCTTAAGAAAATAGAAAGTAAAGGTCAAGTTGCAGCAATCTAAGCATCCATTTGCATTGAAACATCAATTAAATAACCGACGTCATAATTAATTAATTGAAAGTATATATATTCTTTAGTGGTTCCATTGGCTTTTCCCGTCTCGAGTGGGTTGGTGGTCTTGCTTTGTCATAAAGTTAGTGTTACTTCTACTTCATCACTTATTTTATTATGCTAATCATTTGTCCCTTAATAATATTATATATATATATCTATCTACAACAATTTAATTATATGATAATGCAACAATTTTCTTTTTTCTTGGCCAAACTAGCTGTAACTATCTTTAATGGGCTTTTTGTGAGCTTTGAATAGAGTGAGCATTAGAGAAAATTGCATTTTTACTCTAGTCTTGTATGTTTATCTTTATCTTTGTTTTTCGATTTTTTTTTTAATTTTAGTCATTTATCCGATATGACAACAATGTGACGCTGATATGGTATCGACATAAAGCTGACTTGTACATTGTCACATCAACATTTCTCATGAAAAATGATTAAAATTGTAAATAGATTAAAAAAAAAAGTACATCACTCATACCAACATTTGACAACATATAGGACAAAAATTGCTAAGAGATAAATAAATATGACAAAAAATATAGTTTTCCCAACACTAAATCAAAGATTTAACATTTCTACCTTATTAAATTAAGTAGATTTGTATCCTTAAAATCATGCTATTAGTGAAAATTGTGCGTGTGTTAACATCTCCTTTGTTTTGTTTGTTTGTTTTTTTTTTTCCAGATAATTTATATTGAAGTAAAATAGAATACAAATTGACACAGATACACTATTTGCAAATATTTCGCGGATAGAATGATTAAATGTGATTAAAAAATATATTATTTTGTCGATAGGATACATTTTTTGTTTTTAAGTATTCGTGGTAGTTTGTAATCACGTTGAAAATCGTGGACAATAATAAAGATACTTAATATGTTTTTTTTTTTTTAAAAAAAACATTTTACATAGTTTATTATTCAAATAAGCTAACCGATTGAATTTAAAAGTAAAATTGTCGGGTGAGCTTAATAATTAGTTCAATATAAAAATTTATAATCAATTTATCAAAAATAATTTTAAAAAAATCCCAATATCATGTGTTTGTTTGTCCAGTATGATTATCCATATTGCAATTGGTGTGTTATTGTCAACTCAATTTTGTTGCCAATAAACCAAATATTATCATACACTTTACCTATCCACGCATTAAAATAATATTGATTTTGCTCCCTTCATTAAAATTCAAATTAAATTTCCAAAGAAAAAAAATTGGTGTCTCTATCATTGTCGATATCCGCTTAATTATGAAAAATAAAATAACTAAATACTCTAAGAATTCTAAGAACCAAAAATGTTGTTTTCTCCTCCCCTTCTGTCATGCACTTCCAAGACGTGAAATCCCATCATCGTCCTACCTTTAGTATAACACCTAAGGTTTAGGTAAGAAAGTGTATATTTATTTTTGTATGTGAAGTCGATATCTTGATAAATATTTGTTTTTATATATATTTTTAAGAAGAGTAATGTTTCATGTACAATCAAATTTTTACAACAATTTTTACGACACAAAAAATTCGATACAAAAATTTTATTTATCAACGTTTCATGATAAACTCTATGCAAAATCTTATTATTTCATTGTTATGTATGATATTTTGATTGTACCTTTAGCATTACGTTTTTAGGAAATATTCGTTCTTATATACATTTTTAGAAAAGAAGTCGAAGGATGACATCTCATTTATCTTTCAAATACAATAATGTTCCAATATTTTGATTCATTTACTTTGACAATTTGCATATTGAATTATCGGTAACTATCATAGTCGGTTAATTACATATGTTATTTATATGAACATACGAAATTAAATATTGAAACTTGGACCAAAATTTTAGTACCTTGGTATTATTATTGTTTTCTAATGTTTTTATTTTTTTTATTGACCTTTTATATTTTTTTTAGTAGATCTTTTGTGAGACGGTCTCACGAATCTTTATTTGTGAGACGGATCAACCCTATCGATATTCGCAATAAAAAATAATACTCTTAGAATAAAAAGTAATATTTTTTCATAGATGATCCAAATAAGATATCTATTTCACAAAATACGACCCGTGAGACCGTCTCACACAAGTTTTTGTCATTTTTTTGTATGTGAGTGTTGTTTAATTGATATAATTCGTCAAGTAGATATCACCGTGTATTAAAAAAAAATATGGGTAAGGACTTTAGATTGTGGTTAGATGAAGAGATTTGATATTAGATGCATTTCAAATACACAATTCATTTAATTCATGTAAATACAATGATTATTATGACATATTTGAAATTCAACCCAAACGAATGTCATTTAAATTCGTGTTTTAAAAAAGTCTAGGTTAAATTTATACGCTAATCCTAAGCTTAGGAAACTAGTTTCACAATTTATAAAATTTAGAATTTTTCTACGTATTTTTTTTTTGAAACAAATTTTTCTACGTATTTGTATATTGTATTTTGCTTTAATTAATATTTACTATTGTATTTTGCTTTAATTAATATTTACTAATGTAATAAATTTTATTTTTATATTATATGATCGTCCCTGAATGTATTTGTTAAAATAAATTTAAAAATAAAAGGCGAAGAATAATGATAAACCGCAGTAAAAGAATTTCAACCGCAGCCCGTCGATCTAGCAAACCTCTCCTCTCCTTTTTCTTCGGCACATTTTCCCTTTTTCTCACTCTAAACTCTGCTCTCCCCCGAAGATCTGATCCCCACCCTTACAGAGAGCGGCGAATTCCCGGAATACCCCTGCCGCCGCCATGGAGGAGGCATTGGAGTTGGCGCGCGCGAAGGACACCAAGGAGAGGATGGCTGGCGTCGAGCGTCTCCACGAACTACTCGAGGCATCGAGGAAGACTTATTCGGCGACGGAGGTGGCGTCGCTCGTCGACGTCTGCTTAGATCTCTTGAAGGACAACAATTTCAGAGTGTCTCAGGGTGCTCTGCAGGCACTTGACTCGGCTGCTGTGCTCTCCGGCGAGCACTTGAAGCTCCACTTTAATGCTCTTGTACCCGCTGTGGTCGAGAGATTGGGCGATTCCAAGCAGCCTGTTAGGGATGCTGCGAGGAGGCTTTTGCTTACTCTCATGGAGGTATGTTGTCCGATTCTTGGTTCTCCCACTAGCACACTTATTATTTGTCTTGGAAGGTCTGTCCTCTAATTTTGGTTGTGATTCTTCTCTCCGCATGGTTTAATTTTTTTTACTCTGTTATTTGAAGTTAATCGATCAAAATCTTGAATTTGATAACTATTCGAGGTGGATTATAATGGCTGGACAATGAAAGTTTCACCCATCTATTATAATAAAGAAATGACGAATCAATTTTTCTTGTTGAATCATAGCTTTTCTTGATTGTTTTTGTAGTAGTCACAAATGCAGGATTCTGAGTTCAGAAAGTTTACTAATAGATTCGTAGTGTTCAAATTCACTTTGCTGATCGGCTTTGATTTGCATTTATATTAAAATTTCATGTTTTAACTGTTTTTCACTTTGTGTAATGTGCCACTGACCCAGTAAAATTCAAGTCGAAATTGAAAATATCTTGTTAACTTGTTATTCTTATTGTGGGTTTCTGACAGAAGAATTCATCCTTAGAAAGTGTATACTCTCAATGGGACATGGATAGAGCATAACATGCAGTGCATCCAAATCTTCTCAAACCCAAACTCCTTTCTTTGTTGATCTCTGGACTTATTTCCAAAATAACCAGATTGTTTGATTTTGACTTATCATAGCTACCCCAAAGAAAATCTCTCTTTATTTTCTCTATCTCAATTGTCATGCTATGAGATATCTTCTTTCTTATTGTTCCCTATGTTCCATTGCTTCTGCCATATCTCCTCCATTGAAATGTTCATAAATTTTTCTAAAATTCAAAACTTCTACCACCCTTTTTAATTATTTTCATTCTCACAAATGCAAAGATAAAATTGAATCAATCATACTTTTTCCCAAAATATTTACATATAAGCATAAAATCCGTGTTATTATTATATTTCTTTACTTAAGCTGATCAATGTTCTCAGTTTATCTACCAAGTGCCACCTTAAATTTTAAGTATGGATGTGTTATTGTAACTTTATTGTTTCTTTTATCCCACTCAAACCCGACTTTGGGGATGATATCACTTTTTATTGAGCTAAGTTCTGCAGTCCTATTTATCCCTCTTAAAAATGATGCCCCCTCGCATGGAATTCTTTGTGGCCCATGCACTGTCTGTCATGCTCAGGTTCCAAAATGCAGTGTGATTTAGCTGTTGAGCATGTAAAAATCAAGAGATGTTGATCATTTGAATCAGTTTCCCCTTCCTTCATACAATAGTTGATATGAGCAACAGCAAAAATTTACTGGCTCTGTTCTTTGACATTTTTTTAATGTAATGTTTCCTCAAACTTGTAATGGTGTCAAATGAGCGATTCTTAAATCATTTCAGATTTTTTGTTGCTGCTGGGCTAATTGTGTCTTGATTGGGTCAAATAGACAGTTTAGTCTTTTGATTCATTGAAGTTTCTCCGAGAGTTGAGAGTTTCTAGACTGGATTTGAGTGTTTTATCATTTCTACATTTATGCTTAGAAGGTTAAATATTGACTTGTGAAGGTGTCTTCCCCTACAATCATTGTTGAACGAGCTGGATCTTATGCTTGGACTCACAAAAGCTGGAGAGTTCGAGAGGAGTTTGCTCGTACCGTCACATCTGCAATCAGTCTCTTTGGGTCGACCGAACTTCCCCTTCAACGTGCTATTCTTCCATCTGTATGTTGTCCTCTTTCATCTTTTATTGTTGTCTCACGTGTTAAATCCTAAGTCAAGGAGGAACCAAGAATGATATAAATGTGAGCTAGAATGTGCAGCTTTATGTATTGTCTTCTTGGATATCAGATTTTGCAGATATTGAATGATACAAATCCTGGTGTAAGAGAATCGGCCACGACTTGTATTGAGGTAAGCAAAATCAGCGATTAATGATTTCTGCTTGCACCACGATAACTCTATTTAGTTATTTTCATTTGGAAGGAAAAAGATGAGATTAAGTAGTGCAGTATTTTGTCTGTCAAGAACTGTTTTACCTTCTGTCTTTAATTTTTTTCTTGTCTTCTTCCACAGGAGATGTATACTCAGGCTGGGACACAGTTTCTTGAGGAACTTCACAGGCATAATTTATCTACAACATTGGTAATCACTAAACTATTACGAACTTGTGATAACTTTATGTGCACTGCACTTGTTAAGAAATGAAGCTTAATGTTTTTTTTCCTACTGACACAGAGTAGTAATCCGATTTGAAAATATAATGAACTCTAAATGGAGTTATTTCTGAAGCATTTTTTGACATGATAATGGATGCAGTTAAAAGATATTAATTCCAGATTAGAAAAAATTGAGCCGAAGATTCGCTCTTCGGACGCAATTGGTGGCAATTACCCTTCTAACGAGACTAAGCCTGCAAGCTTAAATATGAAAAAAGGCAGCCCGAAGTCCAAAAGCTCAACTCGTGTGCTTTCTCTAGTTGGAGGTTAGTACATATGGCCTTATAGACATGATTATCGTAAAATACTTATCAAATGTCTAGCAATTATTCTTTGTAATTGTCTTATCTGGTCATTTTACCACTTGAGCCACTCTCCTTCAAACATATTAAAGTTTATTTTGGACTTCAAGTTGTTCAGATGCTTTACAATTGTCAGAATTATGTACGTGAGCAAGATTTATTTTATTACTGCTGATATAGTTATAGAAGTAAAGTTACACATGTTCATTGGATTGCTTTGCTAATTTTTTTTATTAAAAAAAGTTTTTTAAAAAATTCCTTTGCTATAAAATTATTGGCAAATAGCAATTGACAATTGTAATGCCAATTGCCTAATATCACTTTATTATTAAGCTTGCTAACTTCTTGTATTATTCGTCCTGAGCAGCTGATGGAGATATTACCGAGAAACCTGTCGAACCAATTAAAGTGTATTCAGAAAAGGAGCTCATCAGGGAGTTTGAGAAGATTGCTTCGACCCTTGTGCCAGATAAAGATTGGTCAATGCGGATTGCAGCCATGCAGAGAGTCGAAGGTCTTGTAAATGGAGGTGAGTTGTGTACACAAAATTTGAAGTTGACTTTCCCTTTCTATAATAGCTAAAAGGAGGTGTTTAGGGTGTTTTAGTGGTTGTAGTGAATAGCATGCAAAAAGTATCAAACATTGTTATCCTTTTTCTTGATGTAACATTATAAATATAAAAGCAACTGCTTACTTACCTATTTGAGTGGAAACTGATGGTTATTTTGCGTGTAAAATTATGTATCTGGAAAAGAAATTTATTTCATATGTTGGATGATATGAGTTTATGCTTCTTGATGGCCAGATTTGTGAAAAATATCAGTTATTTCAACCGTTTTGGTAGATGAAAATATTTAATTCGGTTCTGCCATTCAGGTGCAGTCGATTACCCTTGTTTTCATGGACTTCTGAAGCAGTTGGTTGGTCCATTGAGCACACAATTATCTGATCGGCGATCTAGCATTGTGAAGCAGGTGAGACAATGTGGATTATTACTTAACTGGTGCCTCTGAGAATGACTTACTTAAATTGCCATGGAGAGAACTCTGTTGTCCTTTCATTGTGGAATTTTCGTCATCAGCCTTATCCTTAATATATGTTGAGGTGTCGATGGATGCATTCTGTGATTGGAGTTTTATTTTTGTGTAAGGTTGCTAGTTGTTGGTTTGAGCATGTAATTAGAGAACTGAGTTTACTTGATTGTCTCGATGCTTTGTTGTGCTGAAACTACCTTTATATTGCTGGAACACTTATATGTATATGTAGGCCATTGGAATCGTTTTTGTTATTCACTGGAGTTATCTACTGCAATTCTGTTTTCTTGTTCACTTTGCCAGGCCTGCCATTTATTAAACTTCTTATCTAAAGATCTCTTGGGAGACTTTGAGGGATGTGCGGAGGTTTTTATTCCGGTGAGACAAATTTTATGTTAGTTGCCCCAGTTTGATACTACAATTTTCTTGTTTCTCACCTCTGCTTTGCAACGTAGGTCCTTTTCAAGCTTGTTGTGATAACAGTGCTTGTTATTGCCGAATCTGCAGATAACTGTATTAAAACGGTATACTTTGACTCTTGGTTAGCTCGATATTTTTTGGATCTTGTACATCTGTTGTAATTTGGGACCTTTTTCCCAGATGTTGCGCAATTGCAAAGTTCCGCGTGTACTTCCTCGGATAGTTGACTCTGCAAAGAATGACCGCAGTGCTATACTTCGTGCGAGGTATGTTTCTATAACTCTTTAAGCTACTGGGCTGCAATACCTTTTGATTTAATTGTATTGCTTTTGTTTCCAAAATAGGTGTTGCGAATATGCGCTTCTAATTCTTGAATGTTGGATTGATGCTCCCGAAATACAACGCTCGGCTGACCTCTATGAAGACCTCATTAGATGTTGTGTTGTTGATGCAATGAGTGAGGTATAGATGTTTTATCTGTGAATTCTTATCTGTTTCTCATGGACAATCTCTACTTTCCTACTCTGTTGACATTAATACTTTGTCGAATGAATATTTGGGCATGTGTTTTGTCTTTTGTGTTTTCTGTTCAGTAATTATTCACTTTTACTTTCCTCGTCTTTCTTTGTGTAATTTTCGTAACTCAATAGATTTAAACTCAACAGGTGCGATCTACTGCTAGGACCTGTTATAAAATGTTTGCTAGAACCTGGCCTGAGCGCTCGCGGCGGTTGTTTTCGTCTTTTGATCCGGTGGTTCAAAGGGTATACACTCTTCTATTGAAAAATTTCAACATGCATCCTCTTCATACTACCAACATTATGAACTTATAGAGGAATATTGTCCTAGGTGATAACCGATGAGGATGGTGGAATGCACAGAAGGCATGCTTCTCCTTCCATTCGCGAAAGGAGTTCAAACATGTCATTCACCTCTCAGACATCCCTCCCTTCGAACATTCCTGGTTATGGGACTTCTGCTATAGTTGCAATGGATAAAAGTGCAAGTATACCTTCAGGGACATCAATTACTTCCGGATTACTGCTCTCACAATCAAAGTCTGTGGGTAAAGGAACCGATCGGACACTCGAAAGTGTGCTGCACTCGAGCAAGCAGAAGGTCACTGCTATAGAGACTATGTTGAGAGGTTTGGATTTATCAGGCAAAAGTAGATCCTCTAGTTTGGACTTAGGTACTCACAATGCTTTCTACTATCAGTTAGTTATTTTCATTGGTGTTGGCAGTGTTGGGTTGATTCTGTTGCCATACGTCAGCCACATGCTTGATTCTTTTAATTATAAATATCATCTTGATTGACAGTTTTGTTGATAAAATGCCTTGATACTTGAATAGCTATTTACAACTAGTTATTTATATTATTGCTCCTAGTGCAGGAGTTGACCCACCATCGTCCCGTGATCCACCATTTCCCCTTGCTGTTCCAGCCTCAAATAGTCAAACAAATTCTTTTGTAGACACAATTTCTGGTATCTCTAAAGGAAATAATCGCAATGGAGGTTTGCTGTTGTCAGATATCATCACTCAAATTCAGGCTTCTAAAGATTCGGGTAAATTTTCATATCATAGTAGCTTGGGAAGTGAATCTCTATCTATGCATTCATCTTACCCGTCCAAGAGAACTTTTGAAAAAGTGCCAGAAAGAGGTTTTAGTGAAGAATATGCAGAATTTAAGCAGTCCAGAAGATATATGAATTCCCATATTGATAGGCAGTACTTGGAAGCGTCTTATAAGGATGGTAATTATAGGGATTCACAGAATAGCTATGTACCACATTTTCAGCGTCCACTTTTAAGAAAGAATGCAGTTGGACGGACGCCCGCAGGGAGGAGAAGAAGCTTTGATGACAGCCAGCTACCACTGGGAGATGTATCAAGTTATGCTGATTGTCCAGCTTCCCTTAATGATGCTCTGAGTGAGGGGCTTAGTTCGAATTCAGATTGGAATGCTCGGGTTGCTGCATTTAATTATATTCACTCTCTGCTACAGCAGGGCACGAGAGGCATTCAAGAAATAATACAGTATTTTGAGAAGGTCATGAAGCTATTTTTCCAACATTTGGATGATCCCCATCATAAAGTTGCACAAGCTGCCCTTTCAACACTTGCCGATATTGTTCCAGCGTGCAGAAAGCCATTTGAAAATTACTTGGAGAGGATTCTACCCCATGTTTTCTCCCGGCTGATCGATCCAAAGGAATCGGTTAGGCAACCTTGCTCGACTACATTAGATCTTGTGGGCAAAACATATGGTACTGATGCACTTCTGCCAGCTTTTCTCCGATCATTGGATGAACAACGCTCTCCAAAGGCAAAATTAGCTGTTATTGAGTTTGCTGTTGGTTCGTTTAACAAGCATGCATCAAATTCTGAAGGCTCTGCTAATAGTGGCATGCTTAAGTTATGGCTTGCAAAATTAATGCCCCTGGTCCATGATAAAAATACTAAACTGAAAGAAGCTGCCATCACATGTATAATATCTATTTATACCCATTTTGATTCAATAGCTGTAATAAATTTTATCCTTGGCTTATCTGTTGAAGAACAAAATTCTTTGAGACGAGCCCTCAAGCAGCACACTCCTCGTATTGAGGTAGACCTGGTGAATTTTCTGCAAAGTAAGAAAGAGAAACGTGGTAAGTCCTCTTACGATCCATCTGATCTGATTGGAACTTCTTCTGAAGAGGGGTACGCTGGAGCATCAAAGAAGAGCCATCTATTAGGAAGGTATTCTTCTGGTTCTGTTGATAGCGATGGTGGTAGGAAGTGGAGTTCTCTTCAAGATGCACCGTATATCACAGGGTCTATTGGCAACCTAAAATCTGATGATATTCAAGAGAACTTGCGTTATGATGTTCTGGAGACTAATTCTTACCCTGAAGTCTCCCCTTCAAATGGCAAAAATTTGAAATATGCCTCTAACACGGACCATCATAAATCTAGAACTCGTGCAATAGATACCCATTCAAATGCTGAGATTTCTTCAGCCTCATGCTTGGATATCAATCGGTTTTGTGGATCGGATTTTCTGCCGAAGTCTGTGGATTTTGAGGTTGATATTGCTCTTTCACCTGAATTGACACCGAATAATCCTAAGCTTTCTGTTTTAAAATTGAATTCTACCTTAGAAGTGGGACCAAGCATTCCCCAGATCCTTCATTTGGTGAGTTTCGAATCTAACCACATTTGTCACTGACTAGCTTTCTGTTCACCATGTTTTTGTTTCTATTGTTATTTATATTGCAGAAACCTAGTTGAAAGTTGGTCCCTTTTCTTATTCCTTACTTGTTTCCCACTTTTTGGATAGATTTGTAATGGCGATGATGAAAGTCCTACAGCAAAGAAGCGTGATGCACTTCAACAGTTGGTTGAAGTATCTGTATCAAATGATCACTCTATTTGGAGCAAGGTACCGCTGAAAGTCAAACTTTAAATTCTCGAATAATTCCTTGTTCATTTCTATGCCTAAAATATGATCAATTTGGGTTCTTGAGGGAGTAGTGGAGATTATTTACGAGACTTAGTTCCTCTTTTATCCTTTGTTTTCCTTCCGTCGTTCATTCAAGCTGAAATATAATTGTTGATTTATTTCAGCATATTGATATTTATCTATCTAATTCCTGTTTGTTTGGCAATGAAATGCTTCTTTTGACTTTTCAAGCCCACCTATGCGTTTTTTTGTGAAAATATTTGTCCGAGGTAATGTTGTGTAAGTTATTGTCCGCATAACTCGATCTTTCAATCCTCAAATTTTTTGTCTAAGGTAGCAATGGGTCAAACTTCTCTTGTGGCAGGGCCAGACTGATCGATAATCATCATATTCACTTGTTTAGTTAGTAGTTATTTCTCCTTTGTCATTTCACATTAATTCAGTTTCTTTTGGTGGTCGATTTGTTTTGTCTTGATAGTTTTTTAAGGTGGATGCGGTATTGAATTTCTTTGTAACCCCGAAATATTGTGGTTCCTTTCTTGTGTTTTCTTTTAGAAACATTTATTCCTTTCTTATGTTAATTTGCCTAGTGCAGTACTTCAATCAGATTTTGACTGTTGTACTTGAAGTGCTGGATGATTCTGATCCATCTATTCGAGAGTTGACTCTCTCTCTTGTTTGTGAAATGTTGAAGAATCAGGTTTGATATCTATATTTCTACGCTAGTAATGATGTAAACCTAAGGTATTCCCTTCTGCAGCAATTTCACTTGTTCTTATGAAGATTTTTGTATTTAACTATAGAAAGATTCTATGGAGGATTCTGTTGAGATTGTAATAGAAAAGCTGCTTCATGCAACAAAAGACATTGTTCTGAAAGTACGTTTTCTTTCCTCAAGTCAATTTCTCTTGCTGTTGTTACTTCGTCTTATAGCGTGAGCTTATGAATTCAGGTATCCAGTGAATCGGAGCATTGTTTATCTACAATTTTGTCTCAGTATGATCCATTTAGGTGTTTAAGTGTGAGTACCACTTTTTTTATCTTACACTTTAGATTCACTTGAAAAAATTTTATATTTTACATTTTTAATAAGCAATTTTTTTATTGATCCATGGATGTTGCAGGTTATTGTTCCTTTGCTCGTTACCGTAGATGAGAGAACTCTTGTCACGTGCATAAATTGCTTGACGAAGGTAAAAACTCCGAGGATATCGGTTTTAGCTGTTAATCAGTATCCAGTCTCATTTTTCTTCGGTCAATCAATATCCACAGCAGTGCTAATATGTTGTTTTAAAAAACCTGTGAAACTTTTATAAAGCAAAGCCAATTTTTGTGGATGATCATGCCACGTAATTTGTATCTGCAGCTTGTTGGTAGGCTCTCCCAGGAAGAACTTATGGGCCAACTGCCATCATTTTTGCCAGCTCTTTTCGATGCATTTGGGAGCCAGAGTGCAGATGTTCGTAAGGTGATAGCCGTCAACTTGAGGTTTATCAAAAACGTTATAGCAAACACTTACTCCTATATCAAATTTGTTTTTTATTTAAACATTGTCTTTTTTCTCCCCATTTTTTTTTACCTCGGATGAAAATGCCATGTTTTCAATTCTGTTTGTGTGGGATTTTCTGGTGACGTCAGTGATGCTCCTACTAGTTTTGCATTGTTTGTGTTCCATAATTGATCTCCTTTGTCTGTGGGATTGCAGACTGTTGTTTTCTGTTTGGTCGACATATACATCATGCTTGGGAAACCATTTTTGCCATACTTGGAGGGGCTCAACAGCACACAACTACGACTTGTAACCATTTATGCAAACCGGATATCGCAAGCGAGAACTGGCACTCCTATTGATGGTACCCAATGATAGCTGCTTTTGGCTTGGACCTTGGATGCATCTTCCCATGAGGAGTTATCAAATGTGATACCTCTGTGTGTGTGTGTGTGTGTGTGTGTAAGAGAGAGAGAGTTTTTGTATATTTGTGTGAAATTTTCTAGGAAAAGGGTTGGTCATTTTGTTTTGCATGATTTAGTTACAGTTTTCTGAAAGTAGGTTTGTATCTATTTTTCACTCAAACGTGCTTTTGAAGAAGAGAGGAGAACAGTGTTAATTACGCGTGTCGCAACCGAAACACGATTATTTTGAGTCCCAGTACCCATTTGTGCCTGTAAAGAAGTCGATATTCTCGATTTGATTTTCGTTCATTTTATTTTCAAAACAGCCTATGACGATTTTTTGAGGATTGGGACTCCACGATTTAGATTTGTGTCTGTATTAGAATAACATTCGCTGGTTTATATATTAATTGTTGGTTTAGTTGGGTCGCTTATGCAGTAGTTTATACCTCTGATAATATATTAATTGTAATTTGTAATGACCATGTACACAAAGTTTATCTTGTTATTGTATTTATAAAAGTGAGGCTTTCTCTACAGAAGTTTCAAAGAAAGAAATTGTTGTAAACTCGATTAAAAACATACAAAATTTATCCCAATTTGGTAATAAAAAAAAACCTCGCTCTGATTATTAACAATTTGAGTTACTTGAGGTCTTGACATAATAAAGCAAGTTATGATTGACATTTTTCACGGTCGAGTAACCGAAATCTGCTTAGATACTCCAAGAAATAGACGTTAATTTGTATTTATGTAAAGCTTCAAGCTTATGCCCCCACTAAAAGCTTCGTTTTTAAGAAGGATTGCAGTGAGGGGCGTCCTATCCTTGAGTTAGAGCTCTAGATAGAGAAACAACAGGACAAGAAGGCGGACAACAACTTGATAGATTTGTATTGACGGATCCGGAATTACCTTAAGGCATCTTATAGCTCTTTAGGAAACAAGGAAAAACAAGAATCCCTCTATCGAGTTCTTTTGAGGTCCGGGCGCCGCAGGCCTTGTCATGAGATAATGGAAGCCCTAACATCCTTGTTCCCTACTGATTGTAGGAGAAGGCAGAAGGGATCCTTAGGTAAGGAGCCCGATGCTAAATATAATGGCTTAGATAACCGGCACTTCTCTTTTGAGGGTGGTCCGGCCCTGTCGGGTCTTGCACGCCCTTTCTCATTTAACTCAGGAACTCTCTTTAGACTGATTCCTAACCGAGCCGACCATTGCCTGAATCCTAACCCAGTATGGAGCCATCGTTCTTCAGAGTCACTTCGTTCATCTTCAGTGTCGTAGCTCCGGAAACAGCCGAAAAGATCGGAAAAGTGTCTTTAAAAAAAAACCCCGAGCTAAAATGAGTCTCGCCCATCTCCCTCAAGGCCCTACGATTGGTAAGTTCATGGCTACGGGGGAGTAAATAAGCCCATGGGCGAGAACGGGCGGTTTTCCCGGCAGTAGGGCCTTGAGGGAGATGGGCGACAACGGTATTGACAGAACGCTCTATCTCATTACTAAACAAAAGAACGTAGTAAGTGGTGAACTTTGTTTCCTCGCTCGATAGGCGAGAACAGACTGCTTCGTCTAGGCCATCTAAATATAATGGCTTAGATAACCGGCACTTTTATCGCTCGGGCCTAAGGTAGGATTTCCTTTTTTTATGGATCTTTTCTTTAACTGCTTTAAGCATTTATTATTGCCATTTTATATTCTTATTCAAATTCTGTAAATATTGTATTGTATAATTTAGATCTTTCGTGTCCTATCATGGGATAAAAGTTATATTAAACATATTTTTAAATACTAAACCAATAACAAAATAGTAAATATCTTCATGTAATAAAGGGTTTAATAATTACACGATATTAAATACAACCCTATAATTTTTTGTAAAGACTTGGAATAAAACTTTAGAAAACCACCAAAGACACGATTAACAAGCATAACAGCCAAATAAAAAGTTGAAAATCGCCACCATATTAAAATAAATACGTTAAACATACGACGCCAACATGCACCAAGCATTCACTCAGGTTATATGTAGCATTAGACGACTTCAAGGATGTGGAAGGACGCCGCCGCCGCCGCCGCCGATGCCGCCGCCAAATCCACCCAATCCACCGGTTCCACCTACTCCACCAAGACCACCGCCTCCGACTCCACCGAGACCTCCGCCTCCTGTCCCAATGTAACCAACAACGCCAGAAAATCCGTTAACTCCCCCAAACCCGCCTCCTGTTCCTGCTCCGCCGCCAAAACCACCGTACGGTATTCCATTAGCCCCAATGCCGCTGTAGCCACCCACTCCACCGAAGGAGACAAAGTTCTTTTGATCATTAAGGCCATCAATGTCACCAGGTAAAACCCTTGCTGCTGCAACGCCCACAGCAAGAGCTACAAGAAACACGAAACCCCACCTCGCCATTATATTCTCCCTATATTTCTCCAGTGACCCGTACTTTCCGAGCTCTCCACTTGAGAAAGATGTACAAGGTCGCCCTCTTTAAATACAATGACGGGACTAAGGGTACAGGAAGCAGTTGGGAGAAATGAATGCATGGAATTTAATGCAAAGATTTCATGGATTTTGTGTTTTCATGTTTACTTCTCCATTTCCCTTGTAGGGGACTGGGGTCTGGGGGCATTTAACCAGCTCCTCAATGCATGCACGGATAAACCCTGAAACGGAGGGTTAGCCCGGTCAAACCCAAGGATCAAGACCACTTCATCATGACTACCTCATATTCGATCATCTGATCTTCTTATTTCATCTCTCATTCCATCGTCGTACTCCAAGTTCTCAAATAATTTAAATCGTCTACTCGAGATCGTATTCGGGCTCCTCGGCCGTCGATTAATGACGTTCTATATATGAATTAACTACTTGATACATATTCTGATCTAAATTATTTCGGGAAAAAAAATTTAATACAAAAGTAGCGAGACTAGCTAGATTGAAGACCACTAATTGTACGAACACCTAATTATGTTGATGAGGACGTTTACATATTTAGCATATACAGAATTTAGTGTATGCACATGACTTGTCCATTTGCCCATATTGCTGCTATTATAGGCGTGTAATAAGAAAATTGTTATATATATAATTGCGTTTGATATTACAAATTTATTCTTATATTTTATTTTAAAAAAAATTTGAGATAATAGTATCATTTTAAATGTACTTTGTAACTCAACAGGTTAAAAATACTCATATAATAAATCCTTATTGCTGACGGGTGAGTTGCCTGCTCTATTTTGTCAGTAAAAAATATGTATTTATTTCATTTTTTAAGAATAATACGTGGATTGGTCAAGATTTTGAATTCCCACATACGAAGACACGTATCCATGCATTATTCATAGTTATTTATTTGCAAATCAGTAATAATAATATGCTTGCAGGAACTCACCATGCATGGCCGGCCACCTGCCAGCCAAGTGGCCATCGCCAAATTGAGTAATTAATCGCTTGCAGGCTGATCGATTATTTGAAAGAGAATTACGTGCACACACACACACATATATATATATATATATATATATATATATAGATACACATATACGTACGTACAATTTTGATTTATATACACAACTATAAGAGGAAGATGACAATAGCTTACTATATTTAAGTTCAAGTATTTCAACTATATTTTGATATATACATATTCAATGAAGCATTATCAATTTTCTTATACATGTGCGGAGTAGTCTTGTCTGAGTCTTTGGATGCTCTTTTCACTTCGAGTCTTAATTCTTCCATCCCACCATCTGTATTTTTGTCCTAAAAAAAACTAAATGCGATGTCAGAAATCGGACAATACAGTTAAGATGTTGGCAAGTTTCATAAATTCCTAATTTTCCCAACTTAAAGTTCGAAAATTAAGACTGAAATTGAACATATTATAATTAATTGTTTTATAAAAAAAATAAAATAAAATAGTTTAATTTTTACTACTACAACTTTGTCTTATAATAAATATAGTTTTTGTTATGTTAAATTGATTAGTATTTAACTCTAAAACAGACAAATTTTCACATAAGTGGGGTTCAATTAAAGCCTTCAATACATATTTTCCTCTTGATTTTGTACAATTTGAACAATCAATCTTTAAAATTATGACGATGTAGAACGACATTAAGATTTTGAAAATTATGTGCTGGATTAATAAAATATTACAAAAAAATTGACTTGTAAGTTATTAAAAAAAAATTATTCATTTACCGGACCAAATGTTACCACGATCGTTTCTCAAAATAAAAACTAGTTATCTTCTATATATAAAAAAATAGTTATATAAAAAAAAAGAAGCAAAAGGTTAAAAGATAGATAAATTAAGATACTAAAATGTTGATTTTAAAATAATGAAAATCCTTGATCTATTAATTTCTTATCGATGCATTCTTCCAGATAAAGTTCAGACCCCCAAAATGAAATCCCGATTCCGGCCCTGCAACAGAACACCTTTCAGGTATAAAAAATTCAATTAATTTCTCTAAGCTCGAATATAAGGGCTAGTTGATGGTCTAATTTCCATTAGAAAGAAAAAAGACTCCCACAAAGCAGTGGAACCATAGATTTTTATGTAAAGGTTCTTAAGAAAAATTATTGTCTTATAAATTATTGAAATTATTAATTTAGCAAATTGGTCCAAGTCAGGATCAAGAAAAAATATTATTTTACATAAATTAATTTAGGGAGTATTAATTTATTTTACTTTTTAAATTTATGTTTGTTCGAAAACCAGGTTTCTATTTTTAGAAAAAGATTAAATGAAAATTTTATTTTTAAAAACCAATAAATGAAAAATAGTATAGAAATGTGCTTCAAATCTGTTTATGGAAAACAAATCAGGTCATTGAAAAATGTTCTTAAATTAGATATTTTCTTCTTCAAAAAACCTATATTTCAAAAAATGAAGGAGATTTACTGCCCAATATAACTGAAAAATCATGGCTAAAAAATCAATAGCAACTAAAGAATAATTTAGTATAAATAGTGTATGTGGAAAACTTTGGGAACAATTGATTAAGCATCAGCTTTTTTATGTGTTAATCAATTAATGTTCCCAAAACAAAACAAAACTTTGGGAACAATTGATTAACACATAAAAAAAACTGATACGGAAATATAATATATTGGAAAAATGATGAAAGACAATTTTTATTATATATATATGGGAAAATGTGGATCAATATAGTTAGCATTCGTAATTGAAAAGTATAATAATAAAAATGACTTATTATCGGATGGCTAACTAGGAAGAATTTTGTCAAACAACTAAACTTTTTCTTCAATCAAAATATTTTTATGTATGGAATTTTCCAGAAAAAAATTATTAATATTTTGTAAAATTTGGATTTTTTGATATAAAAAATTAGTAGACGTTTGGATTATATGATTTTGTAAAAGCTACCTTGTTAATAAAATTTTTTAAATATGGAGGGGATTCGGGAAACGAGATGCGATTATTTTCAATATATTTAATTTTATTTTCCAAAAATTAATGAAATCAACCCAACACAACTAATTTTATCAATTAAACTCAAAGCAATATCTATCTAATTCTAAATTTTAGAGTAAATATTGAAAACAAGTGCTCCAAAATTTCAAATCTGTTTGCTAAAAACCTGATAGATATTGATATAATTAGTTATAAATTGTGGCAATCAAGGTCAAAATCAATAGATACTGACCATATATTTTTGACATAATTCAGTATAAATAGTGTAAGTGGAAAACTTGGGGAACAAATCATATTAAGAATTAACAACTGAAAATTATAACAAGATTATCAAAATGACTCGTTTTTTTACAAGTTATCTGATTCTTGGGCTTCTCTTTTGTTTTGCAACAGCATCGCTTTCGATATCGAACTCGAATATCGAAGATGAGGTTCTAGGTAATGAATAAAGCATCATTCTCAATCAATTATTTCATTTATTTTTAAAAATTCATTGTTTTTTTATATATTAAATTCGTGTGACAGGAGCTAAAAACGGGGGGGGAACATATATAGGTCCGTGTGCTAAACTCCGGTACTGCAATCAAGCTTGCCATGATAGGGGATATACAAAGGGCGGCGCGTGTATCGACGCTCCCGACCCGTTGTCTCCTCCTGGTTGCTATTGCAACAAAAATTAGCAAATATTGGGTTTCAAATAAATAGTAGCTTTATGGTAATGTCGTCGTTGGTCAACGTTGATTTCCCATTGAATCCAAAGTATACTTACATGGCTTGTGTTTGTGGGTTTAATTAGTGAAAAGGAGCAAATGACAATTATATGTTATTTTTCCATATTTAGAAGAAAATATTATCAAATAAATTGGGTACTTTACATATCGACCGATGAATTATTTTCCTCTTGATTTTGTACAATTTGAACAATCAATCTTTAAAATTATGACGATATAGAACGACATTAAGATTTTGAAAATTATGTGCTGGATTAATAAAAAAATTAACTTGTAAGTTACTAAAAAAAATTATTCATTTATATATAAGCTATAGTTCATCTGCCATCAAAATTTCATCTTTTAAGTATAAAAGACTCTTCCCTCAACTAAAAAAAAAAAAGACTACTCTCAGTTGTGGCATACAAACGACGTCTCCTCTGTCTTTTTTATTATTTACATGTTAGTAAATTTTTCTTTATAAATATTAATAAAATCATATAATTTTGTCTCTCCTATATTTTTTAAAAAAGATGTTTAAAGAAAGATGATTTTGAGAAAACACTTAAAGATTGGGTTCCAAATTATAATTATTTATATTAGGACGGTCCTAGTAGGATCCAGACTTATTCCTAAACATATGGGGTTCATTGAGAACAGTAATGAAATAAAATATTTATGATTTAATAATATTTGGACCTTGGAATTTTATTGATGTAGAAACGTGTGTGTGATTTTAGTGGGACCATATATTTTTATGTAAAAGGTTCTTAAGAAAAATTATTGTCTTATAAATTATTGAAATTATTAATTTAGCAAATTGGTCCAAGTCAGGATCAAGAAAAAATATTATGAGTAGGTCTTTTGTGAGACAGTCTCACAAATCTTTATCTGTGAGACGGGTCAAACTTACCGATATTCACAATATAAAGTAATATTTTTAGCATAAAAAGTAATATTTTTTCATGGATGATCCAAATAAGAGATCCGTCTTACAAAATACGATCTGTGAGAGTGTTTCACACAAGTTTTTTGTCAAATATTATTTTACATAAATTAATTTAGGGAGTATTAATTTATAGAAATTTTACTTTTTAAATTTATGTTTGTTCGAAAATCAGGTTTCTATTTTTAGAAAAAGATTAAATGAAAATTTTATTTTTAAAAACAAATAAATGAAAAGTAGTATAGAATTAAATGTGCTTCAAATCTGTTTATGGAAAACAAATCAGGTCATTGAAAAATGTTCTTAAAATAGATATTTTCCTCTTCAAAAAACCTATATTTCATAAGATTAAGGAGATTTACTGCTCAATATGACTGAAAAATCACGGCTAAAAAATCAATAGCAACTAAAAAATAATTAGTATAAATAGTGTATGTGGACAAGCATTAGCGTATGACAAATATACAATTATATAATGACCCATTAATATTTCAGGAAACCTCTCATTCTGGGGTTTCTCCTTTGTTTGGCAAAAACCTCGCTTTCGATCTCGAGCTCGAATATTTAAAATCGTGGTTCCGGTAACTAATAAACTTAATTTTAATTAAGTATTTCATTTTTTTTAAAAAAAAGAAAACATGATTTCTTGCATTAAATTTGTGGAACAGAAGAGAAACATGATCAAGAGCAGGTGTGTATATAGGTCCATGCTTTAGATTCCGAGATTGCTACCGAACTTGCATTCAGCATGAATTTTAAAACGGGGGCGCGTGTGTCGACGCTCCGGCCCCATATATAAAAAATATGGATTTTTTGATATAAAAAATTAGTAGACGTTTGGATTATATGATTTTGTAAAAAGCTAGCTTGTTAATAAAAAATTTTAAATATGGAGGGGATTCGGAAAACGAGATTCGATTATTTTCAATATATTTAATTTTATTTTCCAAAAATTAATGAAATCAACCCAACACAACTAATTTTATCAATTAAAGTCAAAGTAATATCTATTTAATTCTTTTTAGAGTAATTATTGAAAACAAGTGCTCCAAAATTCCAAATCTTGTCTAATAGATATTGATATAATAGTTATAAATTGTGGCAATCAAGGTAAAAATCAATAGCTATTGACCATAAATTTTTTGACATGATTCATTATAAATAGAGTAAGTGGAAAACTTGGGGAACAAATCATATTAAGAATTAACAACTGAAAATTATAACAAGATTATCAAAATGACTGTTTTTTTACAAGTTATCTGATTCTTGGGCTTCTCTTTTGTTTTGCAACAGCATCGTTTTCGATCTCGAACTCGAATATCGAAGATGAGGTTCTAGGTAACGAATAAAACATCATTCTTAATCAATTATTTCTTTTATTTAAAAAATTTCATTGTTTTTTTTTTTTAAATATTAAATTCGTGTGATAGGGGCAAAAAACGGAGGGGGAACATATATAGGTCCGTGTGCTAAACTCCAGCACTGCAATCAAACTTGCCTGGATTGGGGGGATATACAAAGGGCGGCGCGTGTATCGACGCTCCGGACCCGTTGTCTCCTCCTGGTTGCTATTGCAACCAAAATTCGCAAATATCGGGTTTCAAATAAATAATTACTTTATGGTAATGTCGTTGGTCAACGTGAGTTTTCCATTGAATCCAAAGTATACTTGCGCATGCATGGCTTGTGTTTGTGGGTTTTAACTAGTGAAAATGAGCAAATGACAATTATATGTTATTTTTTCCATATTTAGAAGAAAATATTATCAAAATAATCGTGTATTGATCGGTTATCTATCGACCGATGGCTTATAAGCTCATTGATACTAGAATATCGAGTTCTGTATCGTATCGTATCATATCCGAAGCACGAATATAACAAACTTTTCCTTCAACTTGAAAAAGGAAAAAAATTTAAAAACTTAATATGTAATTTATTTGACATTAAATATCAAATGTAATCTAATTGTTATTATCCATAAATAAGTGCTCCAGATCTGTTTTTAAAAACCAAATATTTTCGTTTTTTAATATTCTTAACTAGATATTTCCATGAATAAATAAGATTTATCCAATATAACTAAAAAATATGGAAATCGTTATTAGATGAAAAAAAAGTAAGGCTATCAAGGTAAAACTGGAAAAATAAATATTAGCGTCAAAAAACAAAATGTGGGTCGTATCAAGTGGGCAATCTACAAAAACAAAGCAAAATATTTGAGGAGTAAGTGAAAATACAAAACTTGTGTAGAGGGTGAAAATGCAAATAACACCAAATCAAACGACCCCGGTAGAAATAATACTGATTGGGCTTTAATAATATCTCGATGACATTAGAAGCCCGAGTAAGTTCCTTAATATGGGCCGCCTCCAGAGAAAGCAATTTTGTATTGGGCCCATTTGAAAAGTAGTCTTGAATCATATAGGTGTATATAGAAGATAAATAGAGTGTGAAACTCTAGAATCTCCCAACTTGTACATAAAAAGTACAACACTTTGTATCTTTTTTAAACAATTATAATCATGTAACTATGTTATGATAATTAATTTTAGTCATTTTCGTCAAAAATTATGCAATTAAATTACCAATGTCATTATTAAAAACACGTGCACGCCTAATTTTTTTTAAAGAAAAAACGCCACAAATGATTCATTAACCACGGAATTAAAAAAATGTAATAATGATATTGAATATTTAATTACATTATTTTGATTAAAATAATTAAATTAATTGTCAAAACATAGTCACGTAACTATAATTGATTTAATGAAAATTACACGACTTAAAATATGGCATTGTTATATAAATTAAAAATTCATTACATTTATAACACATATAAGGTGTACCATTATATATATATATATATATATATATATATGGCCATTTTGGGTAAATCATAAATGTTTTCTTACTAATGATAATAATATATAAAAAGATATGCAACCGAACAAATCAGAAATAGTTGTTTAAAGAAAATATTAAATAAAAAAAGAGTCACTGCAATTCCTTTCCTTGTTTCCCTTTTCAATTATGGCTAATGTGGGATGAAAGTGACGACTGAAAAGGTCGTTTTCTCGGGGTAGATACACTTCGCAGTTTACCTTCGCGTTTTTTTATGCATTCTATTTATACATACGTACATATATATATATTTATCATTCTATTTATAAACCTATAATCGATTTGCCAAAAAAATAAGAGCTGGCCCAACATATTTGTTTAAGAAAAGCCAAGTGTGAGACTTCGCCCAAAACCGAAGCCATTCTACCATGCAGGTCATTATATATTAGTTATTTTTGACATGTGGTACGCACATATATATTAAAATTAATTTGTATTAAATATTTTTTTGTGTAAAAAATATTGATACTACAATAATATTTGTTAAATGTGAGAAAAGAGATACTGGAACTGACTGAGTTCTTACCTAGCTAGGGCTCTTCCGATACCTTGGTGTTCCAGTTGGTTGCGAGGCAACTGAGATCCTCGAAATATCACTTGCTTGTTGATGTGATTGCTGCAAAGATTAACTCTTGATTGAGGCATTCTCTATCATATGATGTGAATCTAAAACTTATCAGACCAGTTGTGTAAGGTGCGGAATGATTTTGGTTATCGGTTTTACCAATACCGATTTGCATCATTAATATCATTCACACCTTCTGCGGGAAGTTTGTATGGCTGACAAAACATCTACCAATTGCTTGAGATATGATTTGTATGTAAGAAAAAGTGACACATATCAGAAGAAAAACAGATGTGTAGGAAATGACGACAGCTATTGCCAACAATTTTTGACAAAACATGCGTAGCCAGCCTCAGCTTTAGAAAATTGAGATGCGCACATACTTCTTCTTTTGACTCTCGGCTCCCGCAATAACTCATCGATGGTATGAGATGCCTATAAATAGCAATGATTGAGGTCTCTAAGCACATATCTCATAAGAAAAATATCAAGTATGGAGCTTAAGAAACCATGCTCTCTTTGAGAATGAGATACCAGATTTGGGCTAGACGATTAAGAAGATCATGACACACATCTTTCATTGCTTTCCTAGCCCTAGTGATGCACTTTATTGTAAGAATTTATGAAATTAGTTAATACATTATGCTTGTTGTTGAATTTTTAGGGATGTCCAATATAGTTGTCCTGTAATTTTCGTTGCGGATCAATTCCAACGAGTCTTTCAAACTAGTATTTTTTGTAATCAACTTCTTTAACAACAATGATTTTTGGATCAAGTTTTGAATGACATTCTTGTCATATTTTTTTTGCGTGTTTCGGGTACAAAATCTCACTCGAAACTTTTGACAAATGTGCTATTGAGAAACCCGATATGTACACATGTATAATACTTATCCGTTGGAGTGGAGTAGTTAATTCATGTACCACATATTTTATTTCTTCCTGTAGAGTGGACATTGGGTGGAGAGTTGCTCTTCCTTCCTCGGCATATTTTGGATTTTATGAAGTTTTGAGGGAACGTTAACCGTATCGAAAAATGAGCCATGCAAAATTTCCTTGAGAGGGCGCGTCAATGACGCTCGCCCGGTGCAGCGAGTGAGCATTAAAAACAGCTCCTTACGCTGACAGGCGTGTTCTTAAATTCCAATCGCAGACAGCTATATTCCACATATCCCGTGTTTCACGCGCCTAGGAAGTGTGGATAGCCAACATTCCCACCCGACCCGAATCAATATTGGGGCCTCGGGCAAAGAGATTTTTGTTCCGGGTCCTCTGCACCACGCGCTCCAGTTAACCCACGACGCGACATGTTTGCGCGTCGAATCACGGCCGTAAACGACAATCTGCTCCCTTCAAGTGAAGCATACCTCCTTTTGACTTCTTTTCTTAGTCAAAGGCTTAAATATATTTTAAAATTTACATAATTTATTTATTCGATTTTCAAATATCAAAATCAATCCCACTTATAATATTAAGGTTGCGGATGAGTGATGTGATGAAATATAAGTAAAGAGATATTCGTTGATTGATAATATCAATTTTATATTATATATATATATATATCGAATGATAGTTTATTAGTTTTACTCGTGGTTATGTTTTTTTTTTTTTTTGGGTAAAAGCTTAAATAGTGCAATTGGAGAGAAAAAGTAAAAGGAAAAAAAATTGAAATATGAAGATTTAAATTTTAATCAATCCACCATATGATATAAATGTCGATTACCAAATCCACTTCCTTCATAGTGAAATTCAAATTTTTATATCAGATTTTAAAACTCCAATAAATTTATGGTTTAAAAGGAAGGATAATTATTTTGAGTATTAAAGCTGATTGCCTGTCTCTTACCATTTTTGTGCAGATTTTAGCTTCATACTTCAACGATATACTTTTTAAATTAATCTTTGTTTCCAAGGGAAAAGTCAATTAATTTCGTACTCCATAATGTAACTATATAGTTTAAAAAATATGCGTTGGAAAAAACTTTCTATTTCCCCAAAACACATATTAAATAGATCTTCACTAAAAGCAAAACATCAGTAATAAATTCGTTGCTACTAACGTTATTATAATTTACAGCTCATGAGATAATCTTATTCCAGGACTCTCTTACATTATTATTACTAGTTACTCTGAACACGCGATGCGTGTGTACAATCTTTTTTGTGATTATCGATGGATTAAAGTGAAATTTGACAAATTATGGAGGGACTAAATTGATATTTGAATGGTTGAAATAAAATAAAAATAAAAGTGTGTGTTGAAATAAAACAAAAAACAAAAAACAAAAGTGTAACATTAGTATCATATAAGGGTAAAATTGGAAAAAAAAATTTGGTGTCCTCTCTAGGTAGTTATTATCATGTCCTCACACTTAATAATATAGTTTAGATATAGTATAGATGGTTTAAATTCAACATTTTTATGCCAATCAAACAATTTTATTATGACATTATATTTTAACACAATTAAAAACATGGATAATCCAACATATTACTATTGTATATTTCAAATATCACCTTTAATTAATTCTCATAATATTTTAACACAAAATTAAAAACATGGATAATCCAACAAATTACTATTGTATATTTCGAATATCACCTTTAATTAATTTTCTTTTGTCATATGATACATAAAATCCAAGTCATTTATATATATTATCAAATAAAAAAGAAAAAATTTATTCCAAGCAATTGTCCAATAGCACATCAGATTATGCATGCAAAAAATCCAGATAGATTATCAGCATCAGCATTAATGGCGCGTGGTTAACACCACGAATTCATGCATAGGTAAGTGAGCTGTGTTCTTTCAAATTTTCTTCAGTCACTGCTGTTATTACACAAAATCCAACAATCCAATTCTCTGCCTCACCCCTCTTTCTCCTTAAAAATCTCGTATTAACGTTTTCTCTTCAAAAGATTTCACTAGAACTCCATTCTTCATCTTTGTCTGTCTCTGTTTAAACAATCGTTTATACTTCATCATACAACGTCTCTTCTTTATCATCTCAAAGAAGCATGAATAAGGAAAGGCTGGTGGTGGAGGTGGTGGGGGCGCACAATCTGATGCCCAAAGACGGCGAGGGGTCTTCTTCGCCGTTCGTGGAGGCGGAGTTTGAGAACCAGAGACAGAAGACGCAGGTGAAGTACAGGGACCTGAACCCGGTTTGGAATGAGAAGCTCGTGTTTCATGTAAACGACGTTGCAGACCTCCCGTACCGAACGATAGAAGTGAACGTTTTCAACGAGAGGAGGTCGAATAACAGTAGGAATTTCTTGGGAAAAGTGAGGGTTTCGGGGTCGAGTATAGCCAGAGAAGGTGAAGAAGTGGCTCAGCTTTATACGCTGGATAAAAGAAGTCTTTTCTCGCATGTGAGGGGTGAGATTAGTTTGAAGCTTTATCTTTCTTCTAAAGTAGAGGTTAAACAGGTTGTTAACGGCGGTAGTGGTGGTGGGAATGGGGCGGCGGTTCCCGGTGGTGGGGTTTCCAAGAAAAGCAAGAAAATGCAGCAGCAGAGCGGGAACTTGGTGGTGCCTAAGCAAATGGGTGTGGGACTGGGCCAAGAACATGGTAGAATGGGGTCGGTCTTGCA
Source organism: Primulina tabacum (assembly GCF_025594145.1). Classification (NCBI taxonomy): domain Eukaryota; kingdom Viridiplantae; phylum Streptophyta; class Magnoliopsida; order Lamiales; family Gesneriaceae; genus Primulina; species Primulina tabacum. The sequence goes on from NC_134551.1 coordinate 658,887, forward strand.
AAATCAGGCCCATTCGAAGAATGTGGAGCCGGGTCAGGGTGACATGAAACCTGTTGTTATAACCACTGTTCCTCGTCCGGTTATTCCGGCTACCTCACCCCGCGGCGTTCTCGGTGGCAATGGCGGTGTGGGTGGTGTCCATGGTGGTGTTGGAGGGCCTTTAAGTGAGTATGCTTTAAAGGAAACAAGCCCACATCTTGGTGGTTTTAACAAGGATAAAACAAGCTCAACTTATGATCTCGTGGAGCAAATGCAGTATTTGTATGTTAAAGTTGTCAAGGCTAGAGAGATTTCTGTATTTGGTGGCGGTGAAGTGGTGGCAGAGGTGAAACTTGGAAATTTCAAAGGGATTACAAAGAGGGTTTCTTTGGGGAATGCGGAATGGGACCAAATTTTTGCCTTTTCGAAGGATTGCATACAATCCTCTGTGGCGGAGGTTTTTGTGAAGGAGAATAACAAAGAAGAGTTCTTAGGGCGTGTTTGGTTTGATTTGAACGAGGTCCCGAAAAGGGTTCCGCCGGATAGTCAGTTAGCACCTCAATGGTATAGAATGGAGGATAAGAAGGGAGACAGGGCTAAATGTGGTGAAATTATGGTGTCTATTTGGTTTGGAACTCAGGCGGACGAGGCCTTTGCCGAGGCATGGCATTCAAAGGCGGCAAACGTGCATTTGGATGGATTGTGTTCGATTAAGTCAAAAGTTTATTTGTCTCCCAAACTTTGGTATTTGAGAGTGGGTGTAATTGAAGCACAAGATGTCGTGTTGGGAGACAAAGGTGCCTCTATGAATATGGCGAGGTATCCTGAACTTTTTGCTAAAGTTCAAGTGGGGAACCAGGTTTTAAGGACTAGAATCGCTGCCCCTGCTGCAAATAGGAGTCTCTCTAATCCTTCTTGGAATGAGGACTTGATGTTTGTGGTAGCGGAGCCTTTTGAGGACTTTTTGTTAATCTCTGTTGAGGATCGATTGATGCCAAATAGAGAGGAGGTTGCAGGGAGGGTGATTCTTCCAGTCGCGAAGCTCGAAAGGAGGCTAGATGACAAGCCTGTGGTATCTAGGTGGTTCAATCTGGATACTCAATATAGCAACCCAAATGAGACCAAAACTGTGGTGAGATTTGCATCTAGAATTCACCTTCAAATCTCTCTCGAGGGGGGCTACCATGTCCTTGATGAGGCAACGATGTATAGCAGCGATGTTCGACCCACCGCTAAGCAGCTATGGAAGCCCCACATTGGTGTGCTTGAAGTTGGTATTTTGGGTGCCACCAATATTATGCCTGTGAAGATCAAAGATGGCAAAGGAGGTTCCACTGATTCTTATTGTGTGGCGAAGTATGGGCAAAAGTGGGTTCGAACTAGAACTGTTGTTGATAGCTTGTCTCCCAAATGGAATGAACAGTACACTTGGGAAGTCTTTGATCCTTGCACTGTGATATCCATTGGGGTGTTTGACAATTCACGGGTCGACAAGAATATGGTGTCTGGAACAGCTAACCGGGATATACGCATTGGGAAAGTTAGGATCCGGTTGTCTACCCTTGAATCTGATAGAGTTTACACACATGCTTACCCATTGTTGATGCTGCATCCTTCTGGGGTTAAAAAGATGGGAGAGCTTCATTTGGCAGTACGGTTTTCTTGCGCGAACATGTTCAACATGCTCAATATGTACACCATGCCCCTGCTACCAAAGATGCATTATGTGCAGCCACTGTCTGTGAATCAGTTGGATAGTTTGAGGTATCAGGCGATGAATGTGGTGGCTTCAAGGCTCAGTCGAGCGGAGCCTGCTTTGGGAAGAGAAGTGGTGGAGTACATGCTAGACCATGATTCACAGATGTGGAGCATGAGAAAGAGCAAAGCAAATTTCTTCAGGCTCACCAATGTTTTGGCCTGGTTTGTTGCCATGACCAGGTTGCTGGAGATTTTGAGAAACTGGCACAAACCTGTGTACACGACGCTCTTTCTTATTGCTTTCATGACACTGGTGTTGGTACCCGAGCTTATAATTCCTTGCATATTGCTAACCCTAGCTGTCATGGGGCTCTGGCGTTACAGGTCTCGCCCACGGCACCCATCTCACATGGATACTCGGCTCTCCAATGCTGAGAGTGTGCATCCAGATGAACTAGATGAGGAATTTGATTCCTTCCCGACTAGCAGAAGTGCAGAAGTTATTCGAATGAGATATGATCGACTCAGGAGCGTGGCTGGGAGGATCCAAACTGTGGTTGGGGATCTGGCGACTCAAGGTGAGAGATTTCAAGCGTTGCTAAGCTGGCGCGACCCGAGAGCTACATTCTTGTTTGTGATATTTTGCTTGTTGGCGGCTTTTGGATTCTATCTAGTTCCAATCAGATGGGTGGTGGCTCTCTTTGGTTTGTATTATCTGAGGCCACCGAAGTTCAGGAACAAATTGCCTTCAAGTGCTGTTAGTTTCTTCAAGAGGCTGCCTACAAATGCGGATAGCATGTTGTGATCTGCAATTATTCATATAGGATTATTGTAGTTAGCTCGACTAGGTTCTAGAATTTGAAAATCTTGGTGGTGGAAGGCTTTTGTTGTAATTTATCCGAAGTTTGTTTCCTGGTGATTCTAGGCTGGTGTAGAGGTTACCTAATTTGCTGCTTGTCAGCTTCTTTGAATGGATGTAAATCATGTAATCTGTTCAGAACAGAAGCTGTTCGACTAAAATTCAGTTGTATGTATGAGTTTGTATCTCACCATTATGTTCGATTCGCCCAGAAGTCAATATAAATAACGAGTGAATACAGATATATTCGTATATACGCATAAATTCAACACAATCGTGAAGCAAAGATGTCTGGAGTTGTAAATATGGAAGTTCATGACATAAAGTTGTTACCTTTTGCTTGTGCACAACATATACAACACGAAAAGAAATGCTACTTCCTGAAATTGGATGCTGTTTCTGTCTATGATCTAGAATAAAAAGGAATAAATACCTTCCTTGGATGGTAAAATATAATTCAAAGTCTGTAATCATGAATAAGACAAAATGAGAGTGTATATATTTTTTTTAAAAATAAGAGTATTCTTAAGGCAAGTTTTCCAGCAGGTATATCAGGATATCGGTCCAAAAAAACCCTGTCAAGAATGCTAAAAAAAACAGCCCAAGTTGACGACCGGATACTCCTTTTAAGTCAACCACCACATAAGTACCACGGCCACCACTTGGGATCTCTAGATTAAAAAAGTAGTCAATCTGGAATCTGTGCGTTGTGGAAGACCGGTTCTGGCCCCCAGGGCTCTGCAGCCAATAGCAGCCTGTAAAATTGATGTAAATCTTGGGTAACTTGTTTTTCTTGCAGTCATCAGACGACATACTATTATCACTATAATAGTATAACAAACAAGTTAAACCAACCACTTGAGAGGCAAAAGGCAGCATCTTCTCTGGTGCCATGTTGGTGCAAAGAGCTACAAAGTTGGAACCAACAGTAAGGTAAACACAGAATCAATGGTCCAAAACTAAAACGAACAGATAGACTTATCACCAACTGGATACAAAAAACGAAGGTTTTAACACTCTTTCAGGAAACAATTCAATTTCCCACCAACAGAAATCAAGAGAGAATAAATCGATTGAATTGGCAGAGAGTAGCCATTTCTCTTCTTTTTGGTTTTGGTTTTGGTTGTGTGTTTATTTTATTTTATTTTGTGGAGAGTGCAGTTCAAGAGAAAAGGTAACTGGAGAATAAATGCATATAAAATGCGAAAAAGGAGAGCAATAAAAGAAAAGCATGCAATGAAGGTCCATGGTATATAATAAACTGTAGAAACTAAGACAGCAGGATATATTATGATACTAACCATAAAGAACTGCTCCTATGAACGAATCACCAGCACCTGTGGTATCAACAAGTTCTGAGGGTGGAATCTTCTCAGCCGTTCCTATGAGAAGCCTGCCGCACACAGTGCCAATCCCGTTTGCCCGCAGTTTCGCCTCATTCTAAAAGTTATATTTCAAGGAAACAAAGCATGGGAACAAGATTAATGCAGAAAAGTAAGGGAAACGCACATCCAATTTTCATTGGTGCTACTTAAGACACACAAACAATCAATTGTAACCATATGGCAAAAAATACTTTTCTGGTGATCAGAAAAACATTAGTGGTCTTGTTTTATTCTTGACTGCCTAACGACCATAGAAGACCAAAAGCTTAGGCATCAAATGGGTCAAAAATTATTCTTCTATGTAGAAGGCTCGAGTGGCTTCTTTGATAGCCAAATGATATGCAACAATTACAAGATAACAAGAATATCAAAGAATGCTGAAAATTAGTTTATCTAAAGAAAAAGAGGATTTTGGAAAAATGAATTTACTGATGCTACATATGTTGGAAGAGTAGAGTCATAATCCTTTTTCTGCTTCAGTGTCTCCAATACATCATCTACATCTATTTCTTCAGAATGAACGTCTTCTGCAAACAATTAAACGGAAGGTAAGCCAAATACACAAGAAATCATCGATAAGATCAATTTGTCACTACCTACAAAACGACTTGTAATCGACAGAATAAAGAAATATAGTCACATACCACATACAGACCTTTCCAGCATGATGCACCCATCCTCCCCTATGGTGACTACTACGAACTTGATATTTGGCAACTTTAGAAGCATGGAAACAAGGGCACTTGGAACAGATGGAGCACCTGTCCATGCCTGAGAGGAAAAAGAATCAGAGAAGAGAAAACCTACATTCTGCTATATAATTACAAACAAAATTATTGCATCCGTAAAAATAATTATTTCAAGATCTTGCACGATCCCTCACTTGGTGGTTTCACACAAACCTGTGTTATACATTTCAGAATGTTTCAGTCCAGATAAAATGCTTGTACTTCTAAGGGAATTACTCATTTTCCACAAGGTTGGAGTGAAACCTAAAAGAAATAAAAATATGTGACCTAACCTAATCGATATCTGCTTCTTGCCTGCATTGGATACGTCACAGTTAATGCTCATGATGCCACAGATTAAAAATCTAATTGTGGAGTCATGAAAGAAGTCACAAAGTAATATATATACCAGCAGTATTAATTTGAATTGAAACGAATCTACACAAGCCAAAGTGAGCATTATATGCTTTACTTGGAAACTGACAAAAAAAACATTGTTTCAGTAATATGTCATCGGTTTCATAGATAGAGGATAGTATAACTCAACATGTTAATCATGTAATCTGCTAGTGAAGGCATGAAACACATCCGTCTGTCAACCAGCCAGTATCAAATAATGTAGAAAAGAAATAATACAAACAATACTCCTTAAAAGAATGATAAAGCGTGCCTGTGGAAATTTAGCAGAGCATACAGCATAGCTAGACAAACTCAAAAGATCATCCAGCCCTTCTCTCTTCCTTTCGGCATCAATTAGAATCGGAATACCTCTGCGTGCTGCCTGCACTGGAAATCAAGAAAGTACTTTTTTCTTTCTGAAGGAAACAAATATTAAATTAACAAGCACGACTGACACAAAAGGTAAAAAAGAACATCAAGTTACGATAACCTCCTGAGCCACAACTAGAGCGGTTTCATGCAGCCTTCCATCAAAATAAACTATTTTTACTCCATCCAATGCTTCTAATAAGTTTGATTCTGGTAAATCATCAGGAATCATGGGAGGGTATCCTGGAGTGTGAATGCAAGTGCGTGTTTTCCTGAAACACGCAGGAATATGAAATGATGTTTGTGCACAAATGCATTATTTTAAATGAGATTATTAATATCTTCTAAAAACACCCATATGAAGAAGAGTAATAACTCAGAGTAAGGAAAGTTAAAGGAGGTACTCGGTGATCAAGGTTTTAACTTCAACAAACTACTTCTATAAAATCCAAAATAGTGGAATTATACTTTAACTTAAAGCACCACAAACCTGCGATTTTTAGATCAAAGTAGAGCAATCACACAGTTGTACAGGAGACATGTCATGGACAATCTCACAGTTGAAACATAGCTAAAATATATCAGAAATGAACCTAAAATATGTTTACAAGAGAAATTAAAAAGATAGAATTTCAACGAGCAAAGCAATACAAACAGGAATACCTAAAAGGGCCCAACAAATAATAAACTAGGCAAACAATGGAGAAATACTCACGTTTGGTCATCAACAATGATATAGGTGAATGGTGAGTTGCCCCCCTCAGAAACCTAGGAAAAAAAGAATGAATCAAGATTGCAATTATGTGGATGCTGTACAATCATTTTGTCCATACAGGTCCATGATGATCAGAAAAAGCTTGTAGAAGATACACATTTCCCTTTCTTAGTTTGGAAATCAATTTCCAACACATTTAAAATAGAGTCTCAACCCAAACAAATGGAAAACTTTAGAACATAGAGATTCAGTAAAAGAGTGTTATTTGTGCATAAATCCAGGAATACACTGTTTGCAAGATTACAAAGCTACCATCACAACTTCAAAGTTTTACTCTGTGAATACAAGTAAAATAACGAGCAGTTTCAGACATCAAAAACCCTTTTAAGGTATACTCTGCAGAAGTGAGTGAAACTTGCCAATAGAAACTGAATTATTCAAGTTCTTTGAGTGTTGACATCTGTTTTAGTCTTCCAAGTTATTATTGACTAAGGTGAATTGTCATTAAACTCCAGATTTTGTAATTGAAGCCCAAAACTAAAAGGGTGCGACTAGAGAGCTTACTGCAACAAACGACGAATCCACACCATCAGCCTCTAGTTCCTCCAATATTCCTTTACCTTGAGAGTCATCTGCGACCTAAAACCAACAACAAAATGCATTCAAACTGTCCAACTCCGGAACATAACAGGTGAGCAATAACTGAAAGCAAGAGACCTTGGAAATCAGCCTTGGTTTTAACCCCAAACGAGCAGTACAAGTCAATGCATTCCCTGCATTTCCACCTCCTTGAATCTATCCAACAAACCCAAAAGGATACCAAACCGTTCAACGAACATAGTTGTGGCAGGAATTGGTCACAGCCAAAGACAATAAAAATATTAACTCAAAGGAAAGAAAAACCATCGTCGTAGGCATTCTCGTTTTACAGTAACAAGGAAAAAAGTCAGCTACTTTCTAGTTGAGCAATGACACTTCGAGAATATCAAATATCAATTTCCATTTAAAAAGCAACAAAATACTCGTAACAATAACATTACCATGGCGCTAGTGCTTCTAATCTTATCATCCGGCCGTGGATAAGTAGCAACCGCCGCCAAGAAATCCACCGTCGCTGATCCGACACCCAACTATTTAATCAAGCACAACACAATCCATCAAACAGACAAACGAAACAATTTTCAACAATATCAAGAGAGAGCAATCGATGGTAGCTCACAATAACGCGATTTTCAGGGAGAGGAGGCAGAACGGACGACATTTGGAACCTGCAAAAGCTTAGACAACAAATGAGCTACGAATTCACTAAAATTGGAGATTCTTGGATTGAAATCAAAGTATTTGAGCAAACACCTGGGAGAATAGAAGGAACGACTTGGAGGAGAAAGGAAGAATGGGGAGCTGACACAAGGATTTGAACGTGGCATTGGTGTTGCTGCCATTTTCTTTCGCTATGGATGAAACTTTTTTTAAAAAAATTTCTTTCTAATGTTTTATATCAAATATTAGTTCCTCTAGAATATAGAAAAATAAATCGAGGTTAATCAAATATGTTAGAATTGGAATTTGGACCTAACTCAACCCCAAAACTAGCTCAAGTGGGAACTCCAGGTCACGTCCAGGAATGAACATGTCCAACATATAACGGTGGAACTCGGGCTTTGATACCATGTTAGAATTGGAACTTGGACCTAACTCAACCCCAAAAGCTAGCTCAAGGGTGAGGATTGTCCAAGCCCATATATACAGCTCCAAGGTTATTTATCCAACCGATGTGGGACAATTAACAAAATCAAGCTCCTACTTATTTACAAGATTTTTATAAAAAAATAAAATATATTATAAATTACTCTAATATTATAAAGATTTGATATACATTGTGATTATTTCGATTATAGTGTAAATAAAATTAAAAGACGAATTTGAATTTTTTATGTTTAAGATATTAAACGATGCAAATGTATGCAAATAGCTAAACTCCTTTTATATTTTGGATTTTATCAATTTATTTGTCCCCATCGAAGGCCATTCTAACAAAAACATTATATTCTAATCTTTTAATTAGACTTTGTATGAAATATTCAATTTTATTATTAGTTTTTAAAAGTCATGTCACAATATATATATGTAGTTTACTCTGGGTGGAAATAGCAAGACACAATCACTCCATCCAAAAAAGAAGGATGACTACATCGAGCGTTGACGGATCGTCGGAATATCGCGATCGTTGTATAGTCCATCCCAATCTCCTTCAACTAATGCTTGAGTCCTCCCCAACACATGTAAATTTCCATTCATCTCACGAGTTGTTAGACCTGTGAATTTCTAAATTGATTTGATTCTCTAGCATTTGTCGGCTTAATGGTTGGTAAGTAAAGATACTCACAGGACTGAAATGTTTTATTGTTTGTGTTATATAACGATTGTTTTTGCGTATGTGTTAATGTTTTAAAGAATTGGTTTGACTGCCATCAAGCATAAAATATGCTCGTAAAATGGTACAAAGCTTCCGATTTTCTGTTGTGCTTTGGTGGTTGAAGAAAATTTATTATGTTGACTGATTTTGTTGCACAATATATCGAACGATAAAGTATAGGAAACTTTCGTAAAAACCAATGAATTAAATTGTGAAGAAAACACAGTAGAACAAAACTTAAAGTAGATCAAGCGAGACCTGTACGAAGTACAATGTCCTTAAAACAGATTCATCTCCTCATGTATGTGCTTCGAAGATCGTCTTGAGAGGATCATCTTAAACGTCTGTTTCTCAGGTTAAAACGGAACAACCAGCAATGACTTAAAACGAGGCACTGCTACATTGATGAAACCCCATTATAAATAAGATTTAGAAAAGATGCTGATTATTACTAATTAAAAGACCCAAAAAAAAAAAATGCCAAAGTTCATAATTACTGTATCAATGAGAACGAAGTCAAACTGTAAATTGTGAGCCCTCAATTTAGGTTATGTCTATTGATTGTCACTATATGAAAAAACTATTTGGAGGTGATCCGAGTTTTCTCATCAGTTGTCAACCAATAATATATAGCATGAAGTTTATCTATGACAGTTGATCGAGAAGGCACAAATTCAATAGTGCCTTTTTTGTCTTACATTATCTAATTAGCAAATGATATTTACTCATCTGGATATCATTGTCCAGTAACTTTGTAACATGCAAAGTTGTCAGCTCAAGTCTTTGTCCAGAGTTCAGCTTACTCAACATACACTTAATTCATTTATCTTTTCCCTTCTGTTCTTGATAAGTTGGAGTATAATAAGTTCCCTTCACATTTCAGTAGCCAATAATAATTTGTGCTCGTTGCAAGAATCTGAGCCTCCCCAACGAGATTCATAGGCGGGCTAACTAATCAAGAGGAGCACTTGTGTGCGAACTAACTATTCTATCTGCAGTGGACGTGTGAAATTTACTTGTGAACATGGAAGAGCCCCCTATAGTAATTCTCAATTTTGATCTACAGTGCCAGTGTGTGTGAATATTGTTGATAATAAAGCACAATAGACTTGCTTTCCTTCTTCCTTCGATTTCACTAGAAAATCTACTTTTCCGTTAGTTACACTGTTTACTTGCAATCTTAGTGTAAAAAAAAGGCAATAAAAAAATTAACAGTTCGATAGAAAACATACGATCTTTTATAGGTCGATGTCAGTCCAACCTTGATGATAATCTGAGTAAGTGGGTGTCCTTTTCCTTACCCTGGAAATTTTAGTTATCGGGGCCCTTTTCCCTTATTTATAAATTGTTTAACTTTTTATAAAAAAAAATGTGGACAAAAATATTATATCGGCATATAACTTTGTCAATTTTTAAACTATTTATATAAAACTATTAACTGCTCTATTCGTGTTGAATGATTGATGTTACTGTCAGTGCGGTAAACATTACAAATCAGTTGCTTTTATTGACCATTATAATATAAATTCATGTTTTTTTTTTTTATTACAACATTAGAATTCATGGTTCTTAAAATAATAATAATGCATGCATCTTTCTTATTTGTAAAAAATCTGTTGCCAATCGTTCTAATTTTTTTTTCCTTTTTGGATACAATAAAATACAATACGAAAGCATTGAAATTCCCCAAGTGTTCAAATTATTTATTATTATTATTATTATTATTATTATTATTATTATTATTATTATTATTATTATTATCTTTTATAATATCCAATAGACTTCATGAAATGAATGAATCATCGACCTAATTTTTTTAAAAAATAAATGCCATTTTCTTTTTTCTATAATCACTTGATATTCATAAATGGTAGAAGCGAGACTCGAATTTAATCAATATAGTACATATTTATTTAATTAAATAATAAAATAGCTACCAAATGCTATCTAAATATGTAAAATTATTGAACTTTTGTTTTTTCGCATCCTACAAAATCAGTGTTAATGAAATCTTTTTTATATATATATTTTCAAAATACTCTCTAAGCATCCAAATATGTATATATATATATATATATATATATATATATATATATATATATATATATTAAGATTGGTATTTAGACTTAACTCAACCCCAAAAGCTAACTCAAGGGAGGAGGATTGTCCAAACCTATATATACAACTTTCAGGTTATTTATCCAACCGATGTGGGAAGTTTACAAATGACTCAATTATGGACATAACAGATGGCCTAATTATAGGCAGTCCAACACATAACGGTGGAACCCGGACTCTGATATCATTTTAAGATTGACACTTGGACCTAACTCAATCTCAAAAGCTAACTCAAGGGGAAAGGATTGTCCAAGCCCATATATACAACTCATGGGTTATTTATCCAACCGATGTGAGACAATTAACACTATATATATATATATATATATATATATATATATAGACACACACTTTTATTTACGTTTTAATTTTTCTTCCACCATTTAGCAAACCATTTTTTTAATAAAAGTAAAAAAAAAACAAAAAACAAAAGATTCATTCAACATTTCAACCCACTAAAAAAAGGTTGGAGCGGCTATACATATGAGAATATTTGACCGGTCAGAGAATGCATTTAAAACATTTCTACTGATTTTAAAACTTTAGTTTGAGTAGGACATATTCCATTGACCAACTATTTCCCCTTTGTTCTACAAGTTTTTCAAACAAATTAAAAGGCACACATTCCCAAAATCCCAATAAATAAACCCCCATTAATCAGATAAGCCAATCAATGCTTACACATTTGAATATAAAATTGTTGGTAAATTTAAATTCTTTTAACTATTTTTTAAATAAACCCCTTTTTTAAAAACACATATTTGTGTTAATAACCTACGGAATCGATCGAAGAAAATTCTATCAAATCATCATGTAAATTGGCTTGGCTATGATCATTAAATTAGTCAAAATTTGATCTTAATGGGAAAAAACATTTTAATCCTTTTTTTTGTTAAAGAACATTTTATATATAACTATAACGTCACATCAACATCATAAAAAACAAATACAAAAATAAATCAACTTATGTAATGATTTTCGTAATTTTCCGGTCAATCAATACCAATGCACAACTAAAAGTACCAAAATACAATTGGATGAAAGAAAAAAGAAATTCACTGAATTTCTCCATAATCTAATCCATCATTTTCACATCTCTTCAACATATATATATATATATATATATATATATCAAGATATATAGAACTAAAAACTTAGCCAAAACATGGTTAATTAGTTATAACAAATCAAATCAAGAGACTAAACATACATATGTTTCCAACCTTCTACTAATTCTGCACAAAACACCTGACAAAATCATATTATGCTACCAATTAATAAAAATATCGTTTAGAAAGTAAAAAAATACTGTTACATGCATTAATTAGGGTTACAACAACAAGAATGAATACATAATTACTTTTTTTTTATGAGGAAGAAGATGGAGGAGAAGATGCATCAAAAGTGTAGTGTTTATCAACAGCAACAGATACATCCCAAGTGCAGCTCAAACCCTTTGGTATAATCACAAGATCCCCGGCTCCGAATTCCACAGTCCCTTGATCTGTGCTCGAATTCTTGGGGTAAACCTTCACTCTTCCACGCACTAAATAGCATGTCTCCTGTGCATCGAATTTCAGCTGGTATTTCCCCGGAGAACAACCCCATCTGCAATTTAATTAACATAAAGAATAAGGCAATAACAATAAATATATTAATCTTGAATGAGAAAATCTGTGGTATCTTGTTACTCAAAAGGCAAAAAAATTAGAAAAATTTGAAGGGATTGATTACTTTGGCCAAGATTTGATGCCCAGTTCAGAAAGTTGAGACTCCGAAGGGTTTCTTTGGACGATTATCTTCAGTGAACTTGAGGTGTCTGCCGCCATATATGTTTGTGTTTTTAAGATTTTTTTTTTCTTTTTTTCTTTTGTGTTTTGCAGATTTAGAAGTTGGGTCAAGAATATGGGGAGTTTGAAGAGATGAAATCAGTTCTAGGTTTTGGTGGAAACTGAGGGGCATAAATAAATTTGATTGGGTTCAAAATTACTGATATATAAGTATGTAATTATATAGTAAAAAAGTATGTAATTATATAGTAAAAAAGTATGTAATTATATTATGTTATGCGAATAATTTATTATATTATATGATGTAATCAATTCTTGGATTGTATTGTTTTGTATCAATAATATGCTTTGCTCCCTACAAATATCCTTTGACCCGTCACATCAATTCCACCATGCTATGCCTGCCACGTGTTTTGCAATTCTGTGTTTCTTTGTATATTTTATATTTTTTTCATGTTTATCCACTGCTGAATATTTCACTTGAATAACTTTGACCTAAATTTTCTTGTTTTCTTGGAAAATCTTGTGACGTTATGTTTTTACAATTTGATTATGAGAATGGTGTATATCTTGTTTAATATAATTTTATGTTGTTATGTTAGAAAATATATATATATATGAAAATTTGTTGATAATTCAACATTTGAAAATATTGTATAAGGTCATGAGTACCGGAGACATAAAATCGAGACAAAATATAATGAATCGATTTTGAAAATATTTTATTGGAATTAAGTAAGATTAACTACTTGTTTTTTTAAAGCTCGTGCATGTTTATGTTAGACTATTAAAGTTGATTCTGTCGTCCATTTGTTCGAATTTTGTGGTCCTAACCTTCTTACAATCACCTGAAAACATGAACACACCGATTGATAGACGTCTTGCAAAACTCCTACGGGACACCTCTTATGCTTGAGTCAGGGAAAACATGAGAGAAGATAAAAGATGAAAACAAATGGAGATTAAAAGCCAATTTGGGTTTTTGTTTGCCTAGGGTTGAAGAAGAAACCCCATTTTTATTATGCTATATATATACCTTAATTTTACCTCGGGGAAAAATGATAATGTGGCGCGTAACATATGACATGGCGAAATGTATTGATGTGCCCTCATCAGGTGACAAGCGATTATTTTCGGAGACATCGGATATTATATATGTGCCCAAACTATTACATATACTATTGGTGGAAGTACATTTGTTACTTGTGCAAAGATCAGTGATAAATCCAAAACATAAAGACACGATATTTAGTGGGTTTTTTACAATTCAGTGAAAGTTGAAAAAGGAGATTTGATAGTTTAATTTTGAGAGATATTGTCCCAGAGATGGAGATGATTTAATTACATTTGATGAATATATTTTATTTTTGGACTTGACATGCAATAAAAAGATTTGATAAATTTACTATATATAATCATGAAATTCATAAACAGTTCTCTTTTTTACATTAATAAATATTATGTATTGGTATAATATTTAGTGTGTGTGTGTGTGTGTGTGTGTGTGTGTGTGTGATTTAAAATTTTAATCAAGAACTTGTAGGTTTGTAATTTAGTATGCATTTCGTGTGCATATAAAAAAGGTTTCAAATGAAGGCCGAATGGGAAAAAAAAGGCTTTCAAAGGTGTTTTTGGAACTTAAGGTTATTTTAAAAAGCTAACTTAGTTTTAGCCCAAATTTCATTATAACAATTGAGCAGGTCTATTGTGAGACGGTCTCACGCATTTTTATCTGTGAGACGGATCAATTTTACCGATATTCACAATAAAAAGTAATACTCTTAGCGTAAAAAAGTAATAATTTTTCATGGATGACCCAAATAAGAGATCCGTCTCACAAAATATGATCTGTGAGACTGTCTTTACACAAATTTTTGTCATAATAATTCAGGGAAAGCCAGTTTAGAAAATCCCTGTAAAAATTTATTCTCTACGTTAATAATATATATAATATAAAATAAATAGATAGACAGATATGATACCGCCGTCCCCAAGTACAATATAATTTCTTTTAAAAAATTACTCAGTGGATAAGAACACTATTCCCATGGTCAAAGGTTTGACTACGGATAATCTAATTAGAGACTTAAACGTGGCGTGATTTCATTAGCCAGCCTTAATTACTGTTTGACAATGTTCACTGTTTTCCAGATAACTGAGTCTGACGGCATTAATTTTTTTTTCTCATTTTTATTTATTTATGTAATATAATATATTAAAATAATAATAATAATAATATTAGAAAATACACTGTTTGGTTTGTTTTAAATTTGGCCGTGCAATATACATTGGATAAGGACACCGGCAGGTTCTTTTCACCTAAAAATCACAGGATTCAATGTGTGTACACAGATTGCTAATCTAATTGTTTACGGGATAATATATGTTAAAAAGATTGTAATAATGTAGTCGACTAATTAATTAATCAAGTATAATTAATTTAAAAGTTATTATATTAAATAGACTTGCATGTATATAATTTAGTTTTGTTAATAATATATCTTATTATTTCTCAATAAGTATTTTTTAAACACAACTTTTGTGAGACGATTTTACGAGTCAATTTTATGATACAGATATCCTATTTTGGTCATATTTTTTTATGTCAACTTATTATTGTAAATATGTGCATTATTGACATATCTTATAGATAAAGATTAATGAGACTGTCTCACAAAAAATGTTATTTTTTAACACAAAAAAAATCTTGCGAGACAATCTCACGGATCAATTTCGTGGGTCGAATATCTTATTTGGGTTATCCATGAAAAAATATTACTTTTTATGCTAAGAATATTATTTTTTATTGCGAATATCGGTAGAGTTCCCGTCTCACAAATAAATATTCATGATACCATCTCACAAGAGATCTACTCATTTTATTTTATTTTTAAATAAAAATTCTTTGGGAATTGAAACCTCCAATAAGTCAATGGAGAGCTTGGACTTTATGAATGGCTAAAAATATGCCTGATTGCTTTAATCAATGAATGCACTATCATAAATAATGTGTCACGAGCATTTGAGACAATGGGTGGACTTTATAGACACATTTCCACTAATTGTAGAAGAAAGAAATAAATAAAATCATTGCGTGTTCCTATGAGATGATCGAGTTGATATAGAAGGTGAGCACGATGTCAAATGATCACAAGTTTGATTTCTCTAACTAACATTTCTTCGGTCGAGCAATCGAGTTTTTCACAAAAGACTTGCTTAGTACGGTTTACCTAGTTAAATCGAACCCCTACCAACGCTTTTTTGGTCGATCTTGTCACACATGACTTGTCTAGTGTGGTTTACCCGATTAGCGTAATTTACATATCATTACGTTAAATTCGATTGTTTATTTATCCAGTACACATCCTAAGCTCATTATAACCCCCGATCGACGATCACACAACGACGATGTATCAATGGTACAAATCTCGTTCGTATAATAAAAAATTAAAATCTCAAAATTTTCCACTGATATATTTTTCGCAGCTGCCAGTTTTTCGAACTCATTTACTAAAACAAACAGTTTCACTCTCTTCACTTAATTAACTGTTAAGATAATTTTCATATCTTCCATTACATATAATCAACTTATAAACTCTTTTATAAGTTATCTGTTTGATCTTCATCAACTATAGTCACCAGATTTAACTAATTGAACCTGACTATCTCAACAAGAACACATAATTCAATACTTATGTAATCATCAATAATTCAAATATACAACTAGTCAGAGTTCACAACTTTATGTGATTCAGAACGACATTTGTTCTTATTCGCGTTTGTCCTAATTAGCTACATTCTTTTTCATCAAATCTTTGATCAATAGTATCAGAACTCATGTTTGATTGTATCTATCGGATAATGGTAAGAACGTCTAGTCGTATCGCTCAATGATCTCATAGGTATCCCTGATAATTCCTGCAATAACCTTAAATTATGGTTAGCATATAGTACGTGCGGTCCCTTCAACTCATATATCCTGATCGAATCTGCAACCATTGGTATATTTAGAGTAGTAAATAAATTTGATAACGATGTGATATATTTTTTAGTAATAACAGTGACATCGTATGTGGAATTAGGAAAATATCTTTCCTTAAAACACGTTTCTTGCACCGGTAGGCGAGCGGTAAATCCCCGACTACAATAAATTGGCTCTTACGTATTTTGAAATTACACCCAACCTCGTCACCTGATGAAAGTGCATGCTAGTATGTAAAGCCTCTAAGTTGTCCCGGCTCAAAGAACTAATAGCGTACAACCATAACCGCAGATTATTTCACTCAATAAGTGATAACCATTTGAAAAGTCTGAATGAAAGGTTATTCAATTTATCATCAAATGATCACTCAACTGTATGAATGGAGTTACCATACCCTTCCAAATGAAACATGACGTTTACATCACAAATGTTAGTCTCAAGCTCAAGCGACTTTTATCCTTATCTAAGCGGCTAAATCGAGTAGGACATGTATAGATATAAGGTATGCTTCCTAACGAGTGTCATGATCTTACATTGCGAGATAGACCTCGTGGTACCTATTGTATATTTAAGAATTTTACCTGTACTGCTTGCATGAGCATACAAATAAATTAAATGACATAATTAGATAAAACCGTAAAATATTATTAAAATAAAAATTATTTTAAAATAAGAGTCAATAAAACTCTGCTCACTGGGCACCTACTCTAACAATCTCTCACTTGCTCTATAACCTAATACCCATGTATACAAACTCATTGTTGCACGGTACTTTTCAAATAATAGTCCTGACAAGAGCTTCGTCAGTGAATCAACGATGTTATCTACAGAGATGACTCTCTTTACTGATATGTCCCATCTTCCACAATCTCACATGTTATGTGGAACTTTATCAATATATGTTTGGATCGCTGATGTGACATCGGTTCCTTTGTTTGCGCAACGGCACCGCTATTCTCGCAGTTGACCGGGACTTATTAACTCCTTGAAAGATGAAACTCAACTCTCGAACGAAATGGCTGTTCATTGGAATGATTTGTTGGATCTATCAGCCTCCACAATTATATAATGTTGCATGCTCGGGTTATTTTATGGTCGGAGGATTATGTTCTTGTTGGGAAAATGGAATTGGTAACCGAATAATGCATGGTAGAGGAAGGCGCGAATTGAGATAGTCGTCCCACGGCACATCATAGAAGGTCAATAGTCGTGGCACCAGCAGTGATGGAAAGGAGCCTAATGAATTTTAAATTATATTATTTTGAGTGTATTTAAATTCTATCATAATTACTATAAAAATTTAGAATTACATACTTTTATGAAAATATATTTGTAATTCATTTTAATTTTTCTATCCAAACAATTCAAGTAATCTAAAATTGATGAATTTTTAATAATATAAATTAAATTTAAGACGTATTTGTATTTTAATAAAATATTAAATATTAGTAATATTGGTAGTTTATTTTTTTAATAATTAAAACTTTATTTAGTACAAAATGGAGATGTTTGCATAAATACATACATGTATTGAGTTATTATTAATTTAAGCATTTCATAATCTAACAATCCGAAGCCATAAACTTTTCTTGGTGTGTGCTTCGGGCCTGTCTCGAGAGGATTCCAATTCTCGAAATTATCCGATGTTTTGATACTTATATGAACAACTATACGAAATTCTTGCGAACCTTTCTTGTTTATTTTCAAAGTTTCGACTTCTACCTTTCCCTTCGCCTCCGCTTCCTTTGTTTCAAAGTTTCGACTTCTACCTTTCCCTTCGCCTCCGCTTCCTTTGTGCTACGGCCATGTTCGGCCATTCCGTGTTGGTGGCGACGAGAGGTCTTTATCCGCTTAATTTCCAAATCTGTAAGCCACCGGAATAGGAAGATTTAAGCCTTCGTTTGTGGTCAACTTGTACCCGATATTTACTACTTCTAACATTGTTTGAATAAACCAAGATCATCAATAGGGTTGGCTCCATCGATCCCTATGCATGCAAAGTACTATTCGAAATATTTTTACAGAAGATTTCTTATTGTAAAATCTTTGTTAAGTAATTCATTATAGATATTGATAAACTATCTTCTGTTTCATATGGTTACGAGAAGACTGACTTTCCAATAAAATCGTGGGTGAGGGAAGAAGGAAATCCTACTGTTGATCATAAATCAGATGAGATTTTAAGTGAATATCGGGTACAAACTGATTGCTACTGATAGTCTCTTGTTATTGGCTTCGGTGATCCTTCAGTGTAGCCACCACATGTGTAAGCTTTAGAGAAAATCAACGTATCGTAGATCCAGCGGAGAACATGCATTGAATGTTTGATAAAACCCACTTCAAAAAAGTAATCTTTCGATCCTTGTTTGATTATCTATAAATCAGTTCGTGTAAAATATATACATAAAACATCAGATCCTGATTTGAGATCACGTTTGATTTATAGAAACTTGTTTTAATAAAATATTGTTCTCGGTTATTACAAGATTTTCCAACATTTGTTGTATATAGAATTACGTTTGATGTAGCTTCCGTCGTTCGTGTCTATATTTGTTTTATTAATTTCTTCAAATTTTAGATTTACTCGGCAGTGAAGCAACTGATATATGCATGTGTGATCTTGATTTGCTTTAATTTTTTTATTTATTTTGACTCTGCTTGAACTGAATCAAATCTTCATATTGTTATTTTACTGATTGATTTTTTTTTCTTTGTGCGTGATGGATGTATCTATTTTACGTACATGATAATTTCTTGAATCTTGATTCTTTATTTATCTAAACTCGATAAAGATATTTACGTACGGATTTCATAAATTTTTATTATACATTTAAAACTTGAAATAGAGATATCTAAAATTATTAATTTATTTTACATACGATAAAACCTTATAAAACAGATATTGAGGGGGCAGGTGGCATGCACAACAATGAATATGGATGATCCACGAGTACTTCAATCGGTTTTATTAATAAAAGTATGCCATAAGTCGCGTGGCATTAATCTTGTCAAAAAGTTGATCGTTTTTTTTTTATATATATTGATTTTTCAAGAAGCAGAGTTTTGTTTATTTAACAAACAGTATACCAGGAAACATAAATAAATCTGTAAGCCACCAGAATATGTAGATTCAGGCTGTCATTTGTTGTCAACTTGTACCCAATGTTTACTACTGCTAACGTTGTTTGAATTAACCGAAATCATCATTAATTAGGATAGGCTTCAACGATCGATCGTTCGATCTCACGCATGCAAAGTATTTGAAACCTTTGTACGGAATGCCATTTATTTCTTGTAGTAAAATCTTTGTTAAGGAATTCATTATATACTATTTCTAATTATTACGAGAAGAATGGTTTTCCAGTAAAAGATTTCAGATTGTTTGCGCGGGAAGAAGGAAATCCTATTGTTGATCATAACTCAAATGATATTTTCAATAGGGAACATCGGCTACAAACTGACTGCAAATGAAAGTTTGTATTTATCTTGTGAATTAACGTTAAACTAAAAGTGCATGCATGCTTGTTTTGTCTGAAACTACCATGTTGGTGGAAACTACTAGCTAGTTCCGGCTGACATTTTCTTAATTGGTTGATAGAAATATCGAATATGAAGCATTTCTTTTCTGGAGTTTTAATTCTTTCGTTGCTGAATCTTTCATGTGTGTTCTTAGCCGTCTTCTGTTTTCTTATTTTCCGTCTTGTTTGAAAATATGCAAGTTATTTTAGTTCGTTCATTCCTTTTTTGTGAAAATTGAACGAGGAAAAAATTAAATTTCTAGAAGAAAATAATTTTTTTATTTCTCTTGATTAGATTAATTTTTTTTAGAAAAATAAATAAACAAACATTAATTTGATCAATATAGTATTATTATACTTTTGAATATAGTAGAATTTTATTAAAAATATTAATATTAGTTTGGTTATTATAATATATATAGTGATATAAATTGATATAACATCTTAAAATTTGTAAAAAAATTTTTTTTTTCATATTATTGTAATTGATTATATTTGAAAACAGTTTATGATATAAAAGTTTTTCTAATTTAGAAATAAATTTTATTAAAAAATGATTATTTTTCATGTATTTAACATATATAAAAGTGTATCTTATAGTTTAGGTAACATATATATATTTTTTCAAAATATGAAATAAAATAGGAAAGTGTATTTTATTTTTCCCTTTCACTTTGTTGTTTCAATTTCCGTGCATTTTATTTTGTTTGCGTTTATATGAAGACCTTCATTTGTTGTTCCGTTTGTTCTTATCGTTGGTCTTCCATCTCAACTTAATTAGTACCCATGCATATTTAGAATATATCAACTTAGTACGTATTAAATTACTGCCCATCAACAGATTTTGAATTAATTTCACTTATTTGACAATAACCATTTTCAAATATTAGTTTATTTAAGAATATTATAAATTTGGCAAGCCTAGAGCGTGCAAATAAATGAAGCAATTGAATAACCAAAGAAGCAGACAATAATATCAATCGACCAAGATTCGTGGGGTTGTTACTTTTTTATTTGAAAAACTATATAATTAATATACAGCAATAAATATGAACTATATTCCCTCGTGAAAACCCACGCTTCACTAAACATGCAAAACCCAAAGGCTCCTTCATCTTCACTGTCTTATCAGTCACACCAAAGGAAACTCGTGAGGAAGAGCTCTTATCTTTCACGAGCTTATTCATATTCTGTCTCAGACATAGCCCCGTTTCGAACCCGACTCCGGAGCTTACAAATACCCCGTGTCCTGTCCCAATAAATATGTACCAGTTCTGTCTCAGTTTCAAAAGTTTAGATTTCCTTGCAAAATGGAAGCCAAGTTTCGGCACATTTTGTTGACCTTATTGCTGGGATTTTTTCTTAGTTCACATGCTCAGAATTTGCAAACCTACATTGTTCAGCTCCACCCTGAGGGGCTTTCGCGTTCTTCGTTTACCTCTAGGTTTCATTGGCACCTTTCTTTATTGGAAAATTCAGTTTACAGTGAAGAAGATTTATCCTCAAGGTTTCTGTACTCTTATAGTTCTGCCATTGAAGGATTTGCAGCTCAACTCTCACCGTTAGAGGTTGAGACGTTGAAGAAATCACAAGAAGTTTTAGCAGTGAGGCCGGACAGGAGGCTAGAGATTCAGACGACTTATTCCTACAAGTTCTTGGGGCTAAGTCCCACCAGAGAAAGGGGTGCTTGGATGAAATCAAGATATGGACGAGGGGCAATTATTGGTGTTCTTGATACCGGAATTTGGCCTGAAAGCTCGAGCTTTGATGATCAGGGGATGGATCCCATTCCACAAAAATGGAAAGGGATTTGCCAAGAAGGGCAGGACTTTAGTACTTCAAACTGCAACAAGAAAATCATTGGTGCCCGGTACTTCAGCAAAGGGCACCATATAGCTTCGTTGATATCATCGCCAAATACTTTGGTGGAGTACATGTCAGCTCGTGATTCCCATGGCCATGGGACCCATACAGCTTCCACCGCTGGGGGAGCTCCGGTTCCAATGGCTGACGTGCTTGGAAATGGAGCTGGTGAGGCTCGAGGAATGGCTCCTGGTGCCCACGTTGCCATATACAAAGTATGCTGGTACAGTGGCTGTTACAGCTCAGACATTCTTGCAGCAATAGACGCAGCAATCCGAGATGGCGTGGATGTACTTTCCCTTTCACTCGGTGGCTTTCCAGTTCCTCTATACGAGGACACCATTGCCATCGGAAGTTTTCGAGCGATGCAGCATGGAATTTCAGTCATCTGTGCAGCAGGAAACAATGGTCCAATTCAAAACTCGGTGGCCAATGAGGCTCCTTGGATAACCACAGTTGGTGCAAGCACACTTGACAGAAGGTTTCCAGCAGTAGTTCGACTGGGCAATGGGAAATTCTTATATGGAGAATCCATGTACCCTTGGATTGGATCTCCAGGTGCAGAGAAAGTGCTCGAGCTGGTATATTTCGAGGGTGGGAATAAAGGAAGTGGATTTTGCTTGAAAGGGTCTCTCCCGGTAGCAAAAGTTAAAGGTAAGATGGTAGTTTGTGACAGGGGCATAAATGGGAGGGCGGAGAAAGGTCAGATAGTGAAAGAAGCGGGCGGAGCAGGAATGATTCTTGCCAATACAGAAGTAAACTTGGAGGAAGATTCTGTGGATGTTCATGTCCTGCCAGCAACTTTGATCGGTTCTGAAGAGTCGTACCAGCTTAAAAGTTACATCAACTCAACTAGGAGACCAAAAGCTCGAATCATCTTCAGAGGAACCATCATTGGAAAATCTAGAGCTCCTGCAGTAGCTCAGTTCTCATCAAGAGGACCAAGTTTCACAGATCCTTCGATTCTCAAACCAGATATGATTGCTCCTGGGGTCAACATCATTGCAGCTTGGCCGCAAAATCTTGGCCCGAGCGCACTCCCAGAAGATCTGAGAAGAGTAAACTTCACAGTCATGTCAGGGACTTCCATGGCATGTCCCCATGTCAGTGGACTTGCAGCACTGATTCACTCAGCTCATCCAAAATGGACCCCAGCCGCCATCAAATCAGCACTGATCACTACTGCAGACATAACTGATCATCAGGGGAAACCAATAATGGATGGAGACAAACCTGCAAGTCTCTTTGCAATCGGAGCAGGACACGTGAACCCAGAAAGAGCAATTGATCCAGGATTGATATATGACATTCAGCCAAACGAGCACATAACTCATTTATGCTTTCTTGGATACAGCAGATCAGACATTTTTAGCATCACTCACAAGAATGTGAGTTGCCATGAAATTCTACAGAAGAACAGGGGTTTCAGCCTCAATTACCCCTCATTTTCCGTAATTTTCAGGCCAGGAGCACTAAGGAAAATGTTCAAAAGACGCTTAACAAACATAGGGAGTGCTAATTCCATTTATTCGGTGGAAGTGACAGCGCCTGAAGGGGTCAGTGTGAAAGTCAGGCCACAGCGCCTGATATTTAAACAGGTAAATCAAACTTTGAGTTACAAGGTGTGGTTTATATCCAAGAAAAGAATGGATATAGAGAGTACAAGGTTCAGTCAAGGGTATTTGACATGGGTGAACCACAGAACAATCTCTTACACAGTTCGGAGTCCTATCGCAGTGACATGGGAAAGCCGAAAATGAGAATAATACTCAGTTTAATTAACTGAATCAGCTATAAATTTCTGAATAAATTTGACATAGGACAGATTTTACACGATATCCGTTTAATTTTTACATTCAAGAGTTGAAGCTTTTCTATCTTGTAAGCCCTGAAAAAGATAAATGACACTCCAGATAGAGAATACATGGAATTCCGTTCATAATGTATGATTAAATCCAATTAATCATCTCTCAAGTTAATTCTTGCTGTATTTCACCTAGTTACATGAACATGAATTTCATAAAATAGCATTTAAAAAAATGTAGGGACAAAAATATATACACTGCCTCACTTTTTTATGAAGGACAATCCATTCTGGTTGGAATAACGCTCCATAAATCTCATGAACCTGTCCCACTCTCGTGGGGTTCGCATGATGTACTTAGCCTCTATCCCCGCGGGTTTCCCATTCACAAACTTGGCATTAACATCAACTGATTGGATCACTCCTTCCTCGTCAATCATGTAGAAACCGGTTATATCACCAACAATACTAGCTGAGTCAAAAACAGAAGGTTCAGTGAATGTGAATATTGCCATTCCATTAGTTCCATCCCTTGACTTCGTTAGCCTCACATCTGGGATTGTCTGTTCGTCAGTCCCTTGAATGAATTGAATTGTTGGTTTCACCATCATTATGCTCAGTGTAGAGATGCTTTGCCCCTGTCTTTGTTTTGCAAAGCACAATTGTGGTAGGTGCAAACACAGTCCATTGAAAGATGAGTTCAAACTCGAGTGAACACTTCCACACAATGAGACTAGAAAAAAATAAGATAATTATCATTTACCGCATCATCTGAATAAAGAAGTTTCTTTGTTATAAGCAGTTGAGCAAAAATCAGTACCATTTTGTTTTAACAAATATCCATACCATTTTTTGGAATACAAAAGAAAGTCAAGGTAGAAGTTTCATACAACTGAATCCATAGCATGAAAATGGTAATATCGACAGCATTGAGCTTTCAAATTGTGCATACTGTACATGTGTTAATTTTCTTGCAGCAAAATTTCAATCTCGATGAATTTAACCACACCCCTTCACCGTATAGGGCATCTAGAGTCACATTCCGGCTTAAAACTTCTTTTTATACGGGGAAATTTATTCCCGCGTCCGGGAAATTATAACCTTTCATAAAGCATACATTTTTAACTCGGCTACAGTGGTGCACTTATAACACAGAAGATTGCACAAAAGAGTAATCTTTCATCAAATATTTGGCAGAAATTGTGACATAACCTGCCGAACCCAGAAATTTAGTCGAATTTTCTAAAGATTAAAAGATGAAGTAGTTTCATCTGTGCTATTTTTCAAACTTTGTTCCATAAAAACTCTTTACTCTTACTTTTCCCCATCAACACTCCATGAAACATTAGTTCAAACTCTTCGTATGTGAGACAGTACATTTCATTCCATTCACCGATAAAGAAAAAAACTGAATCTTTAAATTACAGAACAAAAAGAACAACCTATCAAATTAAAGGGGTACCTGGAATTGAGCGAGATTGGTTGCTCAAACTGTTAGAGCTAGGAAAACAGAAAGCCATTGACTGCAGAGTCGCCATCCAAGATTCTAGAGAGAGGAAGCAAAATGTTTTAGAGAGAGAAACATGGGCGAGTGATGATACTGATAACGTGTTTCTTGGAGCGTGAACAGATGGTGTTGTGCAACGACAGCCATTCACTTGAAACTTTCTTAGTTTTTCACATGGATTGGAAAATGAATCTACGCTTGTTCTCTCACAAGTATCGAGTTGTTATAATATATATTTTTTTTTTTCTTTTGAGCAAGTTGTTATATAATCTTTAAAAGCCTAGTGGTGGTGAAATTTTTAGAATATTTATTCACATAAATAGCTACATTCGCAATAAAAAAATGTGTAATCACGTTATTCATATAAATCATCTTGGAGAAGTCGTGCATGAAAAATTCACCTAAGAAAACACTGACAAGTAATCGAAGTTCCCACCATTAATAACATTTTCTAAGCCAAAAAATGTTTTTTGTTTGGACTTAGAACACATAGACAAAACTTGTGTGAGATGGTCTTACGGGTCGTATTTTGTGAGACGGATCTTTTATTTGGGTCATCCATGAAAAAATATTACTTTTTATGCTGAATATCGGTAAATTTGACTCGTTTCACGGATAAAAATTCGTGAAACCGTCTCACAAGAAATCTACTTGAACACAAGATGCATATTAGATTACTCCCTATGTTCAAATAATATTATCAAAATAACGATATTTATAGAACTAGAGAATGATGAGTCAAAGGTTGTTCATATCTACTCGTAATGATTGAATGTAATTCGGTATTCATGTATATCTCTTTAGTTGTGATATAATATAAAGAGAAGGTGTTAGTGTAATCATCTACAACTTTTTTTAATTGGCAAATAAAAATTGTAATAGGTTGTTTTGATTATAATTTATTGTTACAATAAAATAATATATCAAATCTTAAATATATATTTGATTTATTTATATATTAATTACTCTAAGTAAAATGAATTTTAAATATATGATAAACTTGAAATTCATCATAATTAATATGAAATATTTATAAACAATATAAATAGTGGATTTAAAATTTATGATTTATTTCTCAACGACAACAAAAATATATTTGAAATTTTTGGATTCGAAATTCTTGAATCCCAAATACAATCTTATTGTATGTGATGATATTACAAGTATATCATGAGTATTTTGCTCGAACAAACATAAAATTATAATTTTACAAATTATTTCCAAAAGATGACACTATGGTTTAAACTACCAATCCGTTTTTTAAACCGTGTATATGATTTAAGGCAAAAATTTATGTGAGACGGTCTCACGGGTCGTATTTTGTGAGATGGATATCTTATTTGGGTCATCCATGAAAAAATATTACTTTTTATTGTGAATATCGGTAAACTTGACCCGTCTCACAGATAAATATCCGTGAGACCGTCTCACAAAAAACATATTCATGATTTAATTGTGCTTATTAATAAATAATTATATTTATAACACATATAAAAAGAGAATACGGAATAAGTTTTATTTTTCAATCAAAAGATACTCAGTCAAATACCCCTTATTGGCATTAACAAGAATAGTGAGTTGACTCTGTCATTTTCATACGTATTGTATCACGCGAAAACTGAGTCACGAGAATCCCAAATCATATTCATATCTTTTGACTGCCGGCGCTCCGTTCCTGACAAAGACCATCCCGAACTTGGTCTTTTACTATCCATTCCATTTTTCCTAGGCTTACGCGCATCCAGACTCGACTTTTTCCCATTAAAAATTGTTTATACAATCAAACGTGGTATATATGGGTGTTTGTTTATACATATATTACTATCCTTGACCTGCTACCAACTCTTGAATCTTGATCACGTCCCCAAAATCCACCAACCCTTCTCATACTTGAAGGGTTGAGATAAAAAAAAATAAAGTTAAATTAATCGTGGAGTTTGCGTTGATCTTGAGGAGGTAAAGAAATGGGAAGTTTCGAATTGCAGGTGTCGGATGAAGGAGGGATAGCGAAGAGGCTGTGGAAAAAGTTCAAGAATGAGAGGGCTTTAGCTCTTTACAGCCCTTTTGCAGTTTGCTTGGCTTCGGGAACTCTGAACCCCACGTCTTTTATTCATTGCATCTCTCAAGATGTCTACTTTCTTCAGGCTTTTGCTCATGCGTAAGCCACCGTCATCTTCGTGTGTCTTTTTTTCCCTTTTTTGTGAGGAGAAATCATCTATGTTTTTTTGACTATTTGTTTCTGTATATACTTTGCATCGGGTCAATTTCGTGTTTATATGATTTGAATGTCTTGCAATTTCGGGCGGTAGGAAGTAGGAACTAGTTTCGTTGGTTGATATGACAAGGGGAGGTTATGGTAAGTTATACTTTAAATTTGAACTCTTTTGTTGAAGGCGGTTGGATCAAATAGGAAAGGATTCTTTGAATCATAGAACTATTGTGAAATAAATATATGATGAATCAATGGTTTTGAGAAAAGTAAGAAGGATGGTTTAGTCCTCTTATCTTTACTTGTTTAGCCAAGAGATCCATGAGTTGAGATGCCGATGCACATAGATTATTTAGTTTCTGGGCAGAAGAGCTGTTTTCAGATAGAGTGTTTGATCTGGTGGCCTCAGTGTGTGTTTTTCTTTTCACCGGATTGACCTTGATCGTCTACTGGATAATCTTCATGGATTGGCTGATTGAATGAAATAAAGTAAAGAAAAGAAACTTTGTTGAATGGAGGGGGAAGCTTTTGTTTTTCTGTTGATAAACTTTGTCCATTTGCAGTTACGAATTGGCAGAGGAATATGTAGATGACGAGGAGGATAAGGAAGCCATTGCCGGGTTGAGAAAACGCGTCATGAAGAGGTTTAGGAACCAAGATTCGCTTATTCGTGTGAGGGCCCAATCAATGAATTCTTGATCTTATTATACGTTTGAGCCACCTAAGCGATGCAATGCTAAGTATCAATTTTGAGGTTCTCTTTTTCATTTATGTGGCTTATTGATAGGAATGGGGATTTGAGCCGCCCAAAGATAGGACATGCGATGCTGCAACAGTGAAATACACAGAATTCTTGGCCGAAACAGCCTCAGGAAAAGTTGGAGAGGAAAAATTCTCTGTCAAATTTGTTACACCTTTTGAAAAGACAAAACTTGCTGCTTATACATTGTGCGTGATTTCACCATGCATGAGGCTCTACAGCTTCATTAGTAAGGAGATCCAGGCTCGTCTAGACCCTGATGATGGTGAGCACATCTACAAGAAGTGGCTCAACAGTCTTTCTTCTGTAAAATTTGAGGTATGTTTTGTTTGATGCTTTCTATTGGAGTGTTCTTGTGAAAAACCCTCATAATTTTACTTCTCTAAATTTAGGCATCAGCTTCAAGAATTGAAGACTTGCTGGATAAACTATGTGTTTCTTTAACCAGTGAAGAACTAGATATTGTAGAAAGACTTTACCATAGAGCTATGAAACTCGAGTTGGACTTCATCTGGGCTCAATCAAGTGTTCAGCAAAGCATAGTTCCTTTCTCAAGACTCCTCAACAATGTTGAAGACAACCTCATCTTATTTTGCGACTTTGACTTGACTTGTACTGCTATTGATTCCTCTGCCCTTTTAGCTGAGATTGCAATAATCACAACGACCAATGGTTCTGGACCACTGCCATTCACGGATATTCGGACTACATGGAGCGATCTTTTCAGCCAGTATGTAGAAGAATATCAACAATGTGTAGAAAGCATCATTCTTGAGGCAGGAATTGATAAATCTTTCCAAGGTTCAACACATTTTCTTGCAAGAACATCCTATCCTTCTTGATTCCGATAGCTAACTGTTATGCTTAATGTGATCACAGCTGAGGGACTTGACTATGAAGGTCTATTTAAAGCACTGGAGAAAATATCTGACTTCGAGAAGAGGGCTAATGCAAGACTGATTCATTCTAATGCACTGAAAGGATTAAAACTATCAGACATAAAACGAGCTGGTGAGCGCCTCGATTTTCAGGATGGCTGTAAAAAATTCTTCCAGAATGTTGTGGAAGATAAAAATTGTGCTACCAAAGTTCACGTTCTGTCATACTGCTGGTGCAGTGATCTAATTAGGTCTGCCTTTTCATCAGGTATGCTTATTTTTTAAAAACATACTTTTTAGAAACAAATTTGATACAATGAGATGTATCTATTATAAGATTTTGTTGGGAAGAGAGATTTCCCACCCTGATTATCCTAATATATTTTCTTTTACATGAGGAGGAGATTATTGAGATTGAAAGAAAAAAGATTGTGAGAGCTTTAGCCCTCTTGGCATTCTATCATGGATATTTTATCACAATTTCCATTTACTCCTTAACAGGTAGCCTAAACGCGGTGAACATATTTTCAAATGACTTGGTGTACCAAGAATCTATTTCCACTGGTGGCATGATCATGAAGATGGAGAGTCCCATAGACAAGCTTCAAGCATTTAATGACATTACCAGCAAGAATAACGGTAGGCCCTTGAAAATCTACATCGGAGGTTCACTTGGTGATTTGCTTTGCTTGTTAGAAGCAGATATTGGCATTGTCATTGACTTGAGTACCAGTCTGAAGAGTATTGCGAACCATTTTGGTGTTTCTTTCATTCCATTGTTCTCTGGTTTGATAAGTAAACAGAGAGAACTTGCAGAGAGTGGCTCTATAAATCGCAAGGGAAAGTCTAGTACTCTATATACAGTCTCTAACTGGGATGAAATATATGCATTCTTTTTGGGGCAATAGACGTCTAGTTGGATCCATGCTGGAAAAAAATGGTTGTCATACGGATTAAAAGATTAGTGACGCAGCACACGATCCTCTAGGTCCCATCCCACTGGTCAGACCTTAACCATATATTTTAACTCGTTGAGGAATATAACTGCATGTGGCAATAAAATAGCGCATTAGATGATTTTGTGAACTGGAACTAAGTCTGTTGGTCAAGTGAAAACAGGCTCTTTCGTTTCGGATTTGTATTCATAATATTAAATTTATCAATCTGTTTAGTAAGCTTTGTCTTGGAATTGACTCTATGTTTGGTTCTACGATCCGAGAGTTTACTCGTCAAACATTTGGTTGCAAACATGATTATGTTACGTCAATCAAATCATTAATTATTCATCAAAAATCAACTGCGAAAGCTTTTTAATACAATCAAAATATCAAATTACCGTATTATTATTCTTTTAGAGAAAAAAAAATATTTTGTTAACATCTCATGATCACGATAAAATGAAATACTAGAACATATCACATGATTCTAACCAAGTAAACGGTATTTAGATGAAACAAAACCAACAATATATCAATACGAGAAACGCAGCCAGTTTGTGGTGCAGCAAATCAAAACACGGCTGACACATTTACTTACAGTACATAAAAGAGAAAAAACTGTAGTGCTCTCCGGACAACATATAATACGTCAAAATAGTACTCAGCAAAATATTTAAGCAATCAAAGACATGCCCGTTAAGCCAAAATTATTTGATTATAGAGCATCTATATCCCGTGTTTGAATCTGTTTGAGATCAGAGAAGTATCGTCAAATGGGTGCCATCAATTGTCTCCTGTTTCTTTCGTGTGCTCTTGGAGCTGCAACCAAATATTGATGGATAAAATGGGTGTTTTCAAATGATGAAAATATTACAGGCACGTGTTTGAGATTCAGCAAAAACCTTCGGATTTTACATACCAAGTCCGTTAGCCTCGGATGTTTTCACGATTTTAAGTCTTCTAACTGTGCTCAGAAACATCCTGTCAATGCAAAGATGTGTAGTAAAATTATTGACCATGCCTCAGAATTAACAATAAGTTCCAAAGTTCGTCATGACGGGTGTTACTCCCAAACTAGTTGGGACTGACTAAATTTGTGTATATAGAATGAGTAATGAAAACAGTTTTGCAGATATAGTCGAGTAAAGGGGCAGTTTACGAATGGTGACAGAGTAACAACATTTTAATAGTACTGCGTAAGAAGAACGCAGCTCAGATAGATCATTTACAAAAACAATATGATAGAGACATACTGCCAAGGGACATCTCCAACCAGCATCCAGTCTCCTTCTTTGTCTTCATATATGAGTACGAATTCAGATGACTCGTCCAGTAATTTCACCGGGCATCTCACATCAGCCATGGCAGCTTGCTCCTCCCAACTTGATCCTACAATAATTCAGAGTTGGCAATCACACAAGCATCCAAAAACTCGACAATCGTGTAAACATTTCCAACTTAGTATATCCCACAACTAGAATATTAAGAAAATCACCATAAAAAAATTAAAACCAAGGTTTTGTTCTTGTTTACCAATTTCTATGGTATCCACGCATAACCTTCCCTTCTTACCAAGAGAAAAGAATGTTCTTGTGACATAGCAAACGTGGATATATTAGCAGTGATTTATAAACAGAGATTAATTATACTCTTGCAGCTTTATGTCAGGTAGAGCATTGCCTTTTGGGGTCAAAGTGGAAAAATCGACAGATAATTCACCCTCATTTCTAGATGTCATTAGGTTTTATGCTAGTTCTTTGTATGAAACAAAGTAAAAAGATAGAAAATTACTTCTTGGGCCAACTGCTGCACCAGGTCTAAACATGTCATCCAATTTACGAGCCAAAGTCTCGTAGCAGCTATGAGCATTCAGATCCACCTTTCGCCCAATCGGTATCCTCTCCATGTTCACCTTAATAAAGAAAGATGTTCTTGAAAGTCCTTTTTCGACAGCAATGTTTGTATTCTCGTTTTTACATTTATCAACGGTTGAGGTGAATTCTTCAACAGCCGGTGTCTTTGAAGGGTTTACCAAGCTGTTCATTCTATAAGCTCTGATAGGAGGCCACCCCACAACCTGACTGCTTCAACAAATTGCACAAAGGAGAAAAGTTAAAAATCCATTAGATAAATCATTTGAGCCATTGTTTAAGTAGCTGATTTAGAGTTTTTTTTTTTTAAATACATTTATTATACAACTTATTTTAATGAGACAATATGAAACTAATTAAAGCCAGTAGACACCGTACCTGAGATTTTTGCGACCTAAGTCGAACCTCAAAAGTTGGACCCCTCGATTAGTTGGGGTATGCTCAACTTTTTTCTCGAAATAAAGTTTTTCAAAACTAAACCTTTATGTTTTAGACTCAAATATAAAATACTTGATAAGTAACATTCAAAACCCTTGTTTTTGCAAAGTTTAGAACCATTTGGAAAATCATAAAATACTGGATTGGGACCCTTATAATCGCACACAAATTCGACATTATATCAAGAAATTCTAAAAATATGGTAAACAAAACTGTAATAACAAGAGGCTTCTAGTTAAGTGATATTAATCTTAGATCTCCTAGACTAAGATATATCCACAATATAAGGGTAGTTAAATGATATCATATCTTCCTAGTTAACATAATCTCAATATTTCTAAATAGATAATTGTCCCTTTCCACCAAAAATAGTACAACAAAAAATTCAACAAGTGAATGAATCTAAAAAAAATTGTCATATTGTTGCAGACTTGCATCTTCAACTATTTACGAGTTTCCATGATTTTTCGACTCAAAATAGACCTTTCTTGTGTACTTTGAGATTCCCATTGAAATGTAAGGTCGATTCAAAGCTGTCAAAATACATATCAAAACCAATATTTATTACCATTAATCAATAATAGCAGATTACATTAAAAATATTAGAGGCGTATGTTAGGAACAAATGGAACACACGAGAGGGAAAAAACAACACACACAACAGAAACACAAATTTTGCTCTGGCAAAGACCAAAAACATAGTTGTGTCTCAGCGAGAATTCACACACAAACATAAACACAACGAAAAAATATGAAGATAAAACACCGGTTTTGAAATAAGAGAGTCAACAAAAAAGGAAGATGGTCGGAAAAAAACAAATTAAAGCATATAAAACTAAAAAGGTGCCGAATTTATACCTAACTCCAGAGCGGCCAGGAGGGGAAGAGGGCTCCGCAGTTCTCTTCGAACCGCAGAAACCATTGTTTTGAGCTTTAATGGTAGAAGATGAAGAAGACGACGACGACGAAGAATCTTTATCAGAGATCACCGAAGGAAAATCATCGGCCGTCAAGATTCTGGCGAACTGATCCCACGATCCTCCCGCAGCCGCAACGGACGGCGTCTTACTCTTAGCCTTTCCACCGCCACCGAGACTGAGGCCGAGCCCCAATTCCAACTCGGACCCATCCGGGTAAGAAGAAGATTCTTCCGACAAAGCCGACATCGACCCACCTGCAATCACACCGCCACCGGGAATAAACTCTGTTCGCATCCAAGATTATATTTTTACTTACTTTGTGAAAATGTCTGTAAATTCAACTGGAGGACTGGGACAGGACAGGGGATCGATCGACGTGGGTTTTATTTTGGTTCTCTGTCGGAGCAAAGAAAAATTTTGGAGCAAAAGGGGACGAGTGGGTGTTTGGATGGGAGAGGTGGGCCCCACGTGTCGGCTTTTTGCTCTACAACAGCCATTATAGATTCCTTCCCACACTCCACCAAATGGACAACTTTTCTTAATGTTTTACTTTAATTGTACCAAACAAACTTCAGAACCATCTAATAACTTCATTTCTAGTTACACGTTCCTTAATCGTTCTTAAATTAAATTAATTATAAAAAAAATTAGGAACAAATCATGTCTAACATCACTAATTATTAATTATATACTAGTGCACTGATGCACGCGTTGCTTGCTTGTGTAATATTTTTTATAATTTATTTGATTTATATTTAAATGAAGATCAAAATATAATTATAAGAAATAGTAAGGGACTACACTGTAATTTTGATATATAAATTAAAAAATAAATTGAAAATTAAAATAATAATAAAATGACCTCAACGAAAATTGAATCTATATAAAATAATCAAGAAACAATGACTCTATCCGCTGAAATACATATAACTTACATTAAAATTTTGACATTTTATTAATATATATAATTATTAAAACAGACCATGACACCAAAATTTGTTATTTTAAATGTCTCAAACTTAATAAAACGGTATAGAAGTATAGATAACACTAATTATTAATTATATATATATATAAATATATATATATATATATATATTGCCAATGCAATGTAATTTATCTAAGTTGAAAATATCGAGATATTTGGTGTTGAGTAATATTAATGCAAGGTTTTAGGTAGGGACAAAGAAGCCTAAAGACAACCCGACAACCTGTAGGGGCCAGAACCCCTCACTCGCCTCAACACCAAACCTTTAATTAATACTAAAATAAAGTAAAACCCACCCACTAATTGATTACAAACACGTGGTACGTATTTCCACAATATTTTTATATATTAAATCAAAGAATTTAAATAAAATTATTAGGATGATACACATGTTGTTGATATTTTATTCTTTATTATAATTACTAAGTGGATTATCATTAGATAAAATATTAATTGTAATTTAGTATTTTTTTTAATCTTTTTTATTGGATCATTATTAAATAAAACAATATAATACAAACCAACTAGATTTCAGAAATTTTTGTAATTGTTTTGATTTTTCATTTAACATCAAATCAGTGCCGTTGAATAAGGAGTGGAGGGGACAGAGGAGCCGTTGGATGTCTCCATCGATTTATGACATGATACATGGAGACCCACAAAAGAAGCAAATAAATCACACCATCAAGCAGTTAGTCGTGGACTCAACCATTTGATTTGTTATACATCATAATTATATAATTACCTCATAAAAAAAATTATAGAATTACAATTTTATCTTCTATTTCGAAATGGGCTCCAACATTACTTTCCCATACGATTTTGCAAATTATAAATTGCATTAGTATATATAATAATGTTTCTAGGCGATCTATTAGATGTATATATTTCTGAAATAAAAATATGTTAACATAAAAATAATATTTTGAGTAGGTCTCTTGTTAAAAAGTCTACGAATCTTTATCTGTGAGGCATGTCAATCCTACCGATATTCACAATAAAAAGTAATACTCTTAGCATAAAAAGTAATATTTTTTTATAAATGACCCAAATTAAATATATGTCTAACAAAATACGACTCGTGATATCGTCTTACGTAAATTTTGATCAAATATTTTTCATAAGAATAATATGGTCCTAATATCCTGACTTTATATTTTCCTGTTAGAAAAAGTCAACTGCGGCCTTGGGGCAATGAATTGTAGCCGGCAAAACAGAGTTTGCTAAATATTCCAAAGTTTGACTAATGTATCTACTGTCACTTCAAAATCTCTTTGTTTCAATTTAATAATCATTTATTACAGTTTACATTATCAACTTTGAGTTTATAATTTTGAACTTTAAATTTGGTCTCGCTAATTATTAAAGTGACTGGATATGATATGGAATAGTGATGAATAATTAATAATGTGTTTAGTTTAACTCATTAATATTGAGATTAAATTATGAATTATTAACAAATTATTTATGTATGTATCTTTCAATAATTAATAATTATATTATATTATATTTTAGTTTACATAATCAAAATGTTATTTTGGTTGGGAAAAAATTTCACGTGTTTTTTGCAAATTTTTTTCACAGTTACTTTTATAATTTTACTAATTTTTACTTGATTATTGATATTATGATAAAATTTACAAGTACACCTTAAAAGCACAAAATCACACTTCAGGACAATTTATTTATTCATGTTTTTTGATGGAATTTTTCATATATCACTTTTTTCCAAAATAAAGGATATTAATGTAATTTTTTTCATTTAATTCAAAATATTATTTCTCACATATTTTATTTGTCATTAATTATCAATCATTAAAAAATAAATTAAATAATTATAGATGAGCTTTATGAGCTAAAATAGATCATTAAAAAACAAGTAAACAAATAATAAATAGGATTATTGTTTTAATCTCATCCATATAATAGCAATTAATAACAACCTTAATGCATCCGTGAATATTAGAACTTGATATCAGTTGTGTGAGGCCCGGGGTCGAAGAGGGCGGGGGGTGATCGTCGGTGCCATGAGGTTGCACGGACAATGAGCGTCTCCTGGCAGGTTTCTAGGAAACTTCCCGGGAGGTCACCCATCCCAAAATTGTCCCAAGTCAAGTACGCTTAACTTTGTAGCTCATCACATAAGAACTCCAAAGTTAAGCGTACTTGACTTGGGACAATTTTGGGATGGGTGACCTCCCGGGAAGTTTCCTAGGTTGCGTGTGAGTGAGGACATAAGCACGCTGGAAAGACTCGTCTTAGTACAGTGAGGACAGTTGTCAAATCTAGGGCATTACAAGTTGCCTATCCAGTAATACGTGATTTACACTGAAGGCAAAAACTTGTGTGATACGGTCTCACGGATCGTATTTTGTGAGACGAATATCTTATTTGGATCATCCATGAAAAAATATTACTTTTTATGCTAAGAATATTACTTTTTATTGTAAATATCGGTACAGTTGACCCGTTTCACAGATAAAGATTCGTGAGACCGTCTCACAAGAGATCTACTCTACGCTGAATTTGGAAAGGCTAGCCTTATCTTGTCCATTGGGTTTCGTCACAAAACATATCGGGATATTTAGTTATCTAAAACTTTTTATTTTGAAAAATAACATTATAATGTATTTTGATAGATGTGAGCAAGGTCTTTTGTTTCAAGGGAAAAAAATTGACCGAATCTAAATAACAAAATATCTTTTTCGGCCACATAGAAAGTGGGAGTTCTTTGTATATTTAGGAAACTCCACTCACTCCAACATCTAAATATACATATTTTCAATATATTTTCCTTTAAGAATTAGATAGAACTACAGAGACGAGGATGAAAGATCAAACTAGGAACCCATAGCTGTTGGTAACTTGATTGTGATCTCAGAATATTATCACGAACCGTACCAATTTTCGATAATAAACCGACCACTTTCATGGCTATAAACACATCCTTGTGGAGGAGCTACAAGATTTAACTCTCATTTGATTACACACTATTTACAAGTAAACTGCTATCGCTTTGATTTCGACTATCAGCTCTTGTCAAAACTCAGACACATATAAATGATGAGGATCAGAGGCTAACATCTTTCATCTCCAATCCAATTGTTCTTCTCCTTTGGCCCTGTGGGGCCTTCCTCTCCATACAACTCCAATGGTAACTTGTTAAAGATGCTCTCCACAGAATATCGAACCGTGACAGGCAATATTTTGATGATTTTGTCCAGCTCGGTTCTTGAATCATAGACAATGGTTGGGCCCCACTCTCTCATATATTGTAGCCAAAATGGTTCCTTGACCACTTCATCTCCAAGATATTCAGCCGCAATAATTTCATAATCCTTGCTTGAATCGATGTAATGATTACTGAAAGCAGCATCATTTCTCAATCCAATCCCAAGTTTTGTTGAACCCTGCATATGGTTTCCCGGATGAGGAAAGCTAGCATGGCCACTTTTTGATGAATAAATGATGGCTTTGTTTCCCTCAATGAACTCCAAATCGGAGGCGTCCACCCATTTTCCACCACTATGTTGCGAAAAATAGATGCTCCAAAGTTCTCCAGTGAAGTTGCTTATTCGAAGAGTGAAGTGTTCCCAGTCACCTACATGCTGCCCAATCTTGCTAAGAGCTACATTCATCATCCCCAGCTTCAGTGTGGCTGGTCCATTGAAGGGACAAAAAACCCACATCACAATATCTGTGAAAGTCCCGCCTAAAGCCGGTTTTACATGTATGTAAAGTTTTGCACTTTCCAGGTTCCCATGCTTGACATTCTCTCTTAGAGTATCAGAAGTAAAATCTATCCAATACTTCCCATCATTTGTCTCTCCACAGGGAAGATTGGAACCTTCAATATCAATGGCTTCACCCCCAGAGTTATGGCTACTGAACAACAGTGCTCCATTTCTGAAGAACCATGAAACAGAAGATGGCAGATACACCTCATCAGGATGGAAGAAGACTGTGGGACCATAGTGCCGGACAAGAGAGTGAATATGATCGATATTCGGCATCGCATGTAGACTCGGATCTAAATTTTTCAAACACGCAATATTTAATTCTTCTTCTAGACTCCAGTAGCTACTGCAGTAAAAAGTACCCACAGACACGCCTCTCCCGTATATTCCCCGATGAAGAGGTCTCATGCTCAAAACTACAAATGGTGCTCTCGAAAACTTAGAGTGGGTGTTGACTATCAAGCGATAAGCTTCACACCCATCCGTTAAGTCAGCACGAACACATTTGACCTCCTCCAAATCTGGCTTCTCTGACTTGTTGGTCACCAAAAAGCCTAATGCTTTATAACCCTCAGGCGGTTGGGGTAACCAGAAGTATCCACATCCATTAAAGTCATCATAATTTCCACTCTCAGAACACCACATCAATGAATAATCCACGGGATTCAATAGTGGAGGCAAATAGTACGAATTAAGACTGCTACTGCCATGTAATTCAATCTTAGCTGCTACACGAGCTACAAGGACAAACCCTCTTAGAGGCCTTTCATTTGATTGGCAGTAGTGACCAAGACAGAAAAATCCATTTGGCAAATAAATTGGTTTATAGAAGCTAACACCTTGTTTTCCATCCAAAGACATATTGCAACTCCATATATACTCAAACTTTGTTATTTGGCAAACTTCTAATTCTCCTAATTTAATCATTGCTGCGCCAAATCCGGAACCTGCATATTCAAATACTAATTACCACTAAGGAATAAGAGAAGGCTATATAGTAAGGCCAAAGTAAAATGATCCGTACTAGCGATGCAATCCAAAAAGAGTATCACTTCCAATGAAACAATAGATTACATAAAGATGTTAGGCTGAAAAGTAATATGAAACTGATGCATTATGCCAACCAGAAAATAAGCTCATCATACTTTGGTCTGGAAACAAAACATGTCACGGCTCGGCTCAAGATAGATTGTGTAAGAATGATTCCTCCAGTATTTGTTCACTAAACCATGACCAAATGATACTCCATTCCGAAGAAACAGAAACACATGAAGGAGACCTTTTGTTCAAGAGAAGTACCCTTCATGTTGGAACAAGTATTTCGTTCAGAGGGGAGGAAATTAAGACACTAGAAGTAAATTTTTCATTGTTTAGAAAGCATGAGAATACATAGAATTCATGATACTAATTCCTGAAACAAGTATTCAATCCACAATAATTCGAAAAAGAACCAAAAGAATAATACTTCACACAATCAAATATAATATTTATACAGGAGGAAAAAACAGGGTGAGTTCCAAGAATGTGCTCCTAAAACTTCCACATAAAGCCATTTACATTATCTGGTGTCGAAAATCCAAGAAAAAGGAACCATTTTTATGGGAAAAACCTGATAAAAAATTTCGTTAATTTATAATAATTAACTCTGACTATTGATAAAATCCAGATACACAACAAAAGGTGCCGGCGTAACAACAAACCGAACATAAAAATCAGAACCAAATAATGAAGAATCCTTCACTTTTAACCCAACATGATCGGGCACCCAATTAATCTAAAAACACCCAAAGAACGCTAAAAGGAAACACTTATTTTCGATACATTAGCAAAAATGAACAATTAAAAAACCAATACCAAGCCAAGAAAAACACGTGCATGAATCCGTCTCTCACACCCATATAATAAAAAACAATTGAGCCGAGAAAAACACAATTCAAAGCCACAATTTCATGCCTTGGGACCATTCGGGAACCGGACCAGGCAGTGCGAAAGTTTCTGGCTCCGGTCGTTTGTAATCGGCGCCTCTGCTCCAATATAAGCATTTGCATCCCAGCATCTTGTCACCAGCCCAACTTTTCTTCGTCAAATTCCCGAAAATTAAACAATAAAACGAACTACTATTGAATATTACAAAGATTTTGATAATTTACGGCTTCAAATTCCACAGTAGTAGAAGAGGTGCGTATATTATTCCTCCATTAGTCCGCGTCTCGTTCAGTCATTCATGGCAATTTGCAGGACATAAAAAAAAATGAACAAGTTAAAGGCAGAGGAGAGTATTAATTTTGTTGCGGACCCAAGTCGGATCCGACCCATATATCCCGTCCCAGTCATCTTTTTTTTTTATATATATACCAAAACATCAAATAATTGTTTTTAAAAAAAATATATAAGGGGTCGGGAAACCCCCTTTTTATTATGAAATTTCAATGTTTTTATCTTGATAAATACTATGGTGATTCAATTTATCCTATTAATATTATTATTATTTAGTTTAAATCCTAATAATATTGATAATATATGAAATATTTTACTAGTAATAGTAATGTTAAAATTTTCAAAATTAAGAAAATTAGTAATGATAAGAATAGATAATAATATTGCAAAATTTAGGAATGAATTGAACAAAATTTCAATTATAAAGAAATGAAATTTTGACTTTGAAGCACTAAAAAATTAAGTAGTATGGAGTGGCTAATCATATTATCTAATGACGTTGAGATATGAAAAAAATTATAATAAAGAATAACTCAACGGTGGTGGTGCCAACGCAGTCATATGTAGTGTGTTTCAACTCTTGCAACCTTTGTAGAATCCTAAATTTATGATGACACGGCAACCTTTGCAGTCTCCCAAATTTACGACAACACTCGGTTTTTTTTCTACCAACAAGATGGAACTATGAAACAGAATATCTTACAACACAAAAGAGCACATCAAACAAACAGACACTGAAAGAGTTTCATCTGACGACCTTTAATTTTAAGTGCAAACGATACAACAAATATACACGACATGAGACCTGCCAGCCTTTCCCAAATGTAGAACCAACTCCATACCTTCAGAACTCAGTGGCATTATCAGCAAGCTAAGCTCCATACATCCACTAGCTTCCATGCACAAGACATGCCGTATCCAGCATTCTGGATGATTGGCGCATGGTATTACACGTCTTTCCTGTAGCTAAATCACAAATGCAAAAGACATACCGTATCCAGTATTCAAGACAATTGACATATCTTTCCTATAGCGTGCAGACTAAATTACAAAGCAACAAATTCAGATTCAACGTCTTGAAAACCAAAGGAATAAACATGTATTGCAGAGAAATACACGAGTATTATTGACTACTTGGAGCCACAGGCCCTCAAACACAAAAAGAGGGAGAGGGACCTTAGCTTCTTTCCTCGCAAATAGATGGTTAGGAAGACAAGAACACACCTACACAAGAATTTCAACAAGAATACGTTGTCATACAATTTGATAATGAATCCAGAACTTTGACACGCAGTTTGATGCACTAAGCCTTACAGATAGAAAATAAAAGGCTCACGCTTTAGACCAATTCCAATAACGCACACGACACCGTAGATTATCTATTCACTGTAATTTGTACTTAGAGCAACTCAAGCAACATGGCAAGCTGAAAAATCTGAAACTAAATTGGATACCTTATTGAATTCATCCACCCGCCAACGAAATCAAGAAAGTTGCGCGAATATTCAAGCTCTGCCACATTTTAGATAGATAAATGTTCTAAAAACCAATTATCTTGGAATTAAACTCTTTAGCTCACATATGAATAACTTTTAAGTATAATCCAGAGTTGACATTGGTAGTAAACTAGTAATCCTCACTCAATTATTAGTGCCGGAAGTTAATAAAGGAAAGAACAGGAAAATCAGAATCAAATGTTGAATTTCATATCTATCTTGATTGGCAGATGAATTCCAATCCGAGAATCACGACTTCACAAAGATCTCTAGATGTGATTTGTTTTCCTGATCTATTACATCAAGAAACACAGGATCAACGATCACGTGACTGTCCACGTGCACCTTGAACTTGTGGTTCCACCACATCACCTTAGCGGCGCCTTTAATGTCCACCGTGGAGTCCAGCACCATCTCCCGTTGACCCACGTCCAATAAGAACTTCTTGCCGTGTTGAGCCAGCTGCAGGCCGCTCAGACGAGCTGGGAGGCGGAGCAGCTGGCAGGAGCGAGGAGGCTGCGAGCCGGCCTGGATGGGAGCCGAGCCGAGGAGGGAACCGGCGTAGAATATGGACATGGTGGTGTCGGAGTATTTGATGGAGACGACGTTGGGGTTCGTGACGTGAATGGTGAGGATGGTCTCGGCGTCGAGGACTGGGAAATTGAGCTTGAAGGAGGTGAGATCGATGGAGATGAGGTGGAAAGTGGGGTCGCGAGGCTTCGCCGTCATTGCCAGCGCGGCGAAGGCGGCGGCAGTCGCCCCCACCAGTGCGGAGCCCCAGCAGAACTTCTTCTCTTTGGCCATGGAACTGGTGTCGCGTTGGTGAAGTGTGGATTGGGTTTTTTGCACGAGTTAGGAGAAATGTCTGAAACAGTACATTTTTATATTGCTCACGCTTAAACCCGGATCCGAAGTCAATAAGTCGGTTAAGTGGTTCGATGGGTTTGATCCGGAACTGTGATCAGCATCATCGACCTGAGGGGTCCGACAATTTTTTAATATATATTTTAAATGAATGACCAAGATCGATTGATAAAATGATCGTTGAAGATCTATCGTGATCGTTGTCGACCTGACGGGTTAACATTCTTTTTTTCAAAAAAATCATTTGAAATCAACTACCAGGATTTTGTGGTCGTTCTGCGATCGGCACGTTGGGTCGGCTCAAACTCGGACCAACAGGTCGACTGTTGTTCAATTAATTTTTTTACGAAAATTTTGCCATAAATAAATCCCACCCCCTTCATATTTTTCAAACAATTTTCTCTCAATCTCTAATTATCAGTTGTTTCTTGATTATCAAAATATCAAGTTTCTATTATTGATTTATTGTCATTTGTTGGTTTATTTTCATAATTATTTCATTTTCTTTTTATACAAATGGATGGAGCCGAATCAAGTCGTATTAGTAGTGACAAAAGAAAGGGAAAGAGCATCATACCACCAGAGTTCGAGTATCACGTTTTCCCTTCATTCAATGCCAATGACTGTGATCTTGATTTTTACGACGAGGAACATCAAGAACGTGAACAAGATGCTCGACAAACACATCATTATCGAACTCAAGAAAGTACGAGCAATCTAATGCACCTAAAAGTAAAATTTGAGCTGTCACCAAACTTTTCAAAAACGTGACGTTTTCCTTTGGTGGTATGCAAGTCAAATGAAAATATTGTTCTAAAACTTACAAATTTCAAGAAGAATATGATTATGGAACTTTGGCATGACACGGAGAGAAAAATCATCCGGCGGAAATTGATATTGATCGTTCTCAAATTCTACATTCTCTTCTCAATAGGTAATGATTCTCAACTTTTAAAATTTGACGAATCTAAATTTA
Source organism: Primulina tabacum (assembly GCF_025594145.1). NCBI lineage: Eukaryota > Viridiplantae > Streptophyta > Magnoliopsida > Lamiales > Gesneriaceae > Primulina > Primulina tabacum. The sequence continues at coordinate 702,309 of NC_134551.1, forward strand.
GAGAAGAGAAGACTAAATATTGTGCGGTTGAACAATTTTTTGTTTTAATTTTATTAATAAATTATTTTTTGAAATTTAGTTTTCAACATGTGCAAATCTTTATATTAAATGTATCTCACGAAATACTCTCAAAGACACACTTAAAATTTAGTCGTTGATAAAAAAAATTTGTTATTTTAAATAATACAGTTTTTTTTTGTTCCGATATTTGGAGTGATAATTTGCAAAATTGTTTATTTATGGGTATTACAAATCATTTGAATGATAATTCTTGGAATATTAAAAAAAGATTGCTTGCATATAAATGTTTTGACGAAACACACTGATTCTATTTGTTATTTTAGAAGAATATGGTCTAACTTCTCAAGTTTTTTCAATTTCTTTTGATAATGCTAGTTCATATACTTATAGAATTATTGAACTTATTGAAATATGTAAATCATCACTATGTAGTAAATTTTTTCATATAAGGTGCACATGTCATATTTTAAATTTATGTGTTCAAGTTGGACTAAAATTTTATCATCACATATTCAATTAATTAGGAACACAATTCAATATTTATGGAGCATCTCCGAGTTTTGAAACAATGGACAAATTTTGCAATATAAATGGTATAAGGCCTAAACGGTTAGCACGAGAGGTACAACTCGTTGAAATTTAACATATAAATTGTTATTATCGTATTTTGAATAGATTTGTTATATTTTCAAATTAATGGAACATATGCACTAGTATTTTGAAATTTTAAAAGTTTTTTATGATGTTAGTGACCAATGATATGATATTTATTATCTTAATTCTGATTTAATTTTAACTCATTGTTGTAACAGTGTATATATTTTTAGTAAACATATAAAATATATTGATAATATTTTTGTTCAATATATTTATGTCATGAAATAAAAATAGAAAAAATATGTTTTACAAATTCCTAAAATATTTTTGTACTTTTATTTTAGATACTAGACTTAAATTAAACGATTTACAAGAAAATTTAATATTATATTATGGATCTTTAGACTATATTACGGAAATGGTTCCTAATATTTCGTGATTTTGTTTAATATTAAAACTTATTTATATGATATTTATAACGAATATAAAACCAAATATTGAGGACAAATTGTTCCACATGAAATACAATCCATTACAAGTAGTAATATTACTTCTAAACTTACTAAAGCATAATTTTTATTAAGAGAACCTACGAGATGTCCACGAGGATCCTCAAGTTCCAGTCAAGAACTTGATAATTATTTTATCACTATTATTTTATTACTACTTTTGATCTTAGTGAAACAGATAAGGAAACTTTTGACATTTTGCGATGATGATCGCAAAAAACACGAATATATCCAATTTTGTCTATAATAAAAAAAAATTCTAGTTTTTCCCGTTTCAAAAGTTGCAGTGAAGTGATTTGTTAATATTTTAAAAAAATATATTGGATGAGAAACATTATAGCTTAAGGCCGAAAATTTTAGAAGCTTAATGTTTGTTCAATTATTAGTCAAAAGCTGCTATCCAAACACAACATATTAAAAGTGATGAAGAAGACTAAGATGAAACCGAGAGAAGATTAGAAACAACTCCTGTAAAAAATGCGAGTGAATATGATTGAATATAATAAAATATAATACATATTTTTATATAAAATGTTGAAAATTGAATATAATAGATTTTTACTGAAAAAATGTAATAAATTTTTGATCCAAAAAATGTAATAATTTTTTGATTGAGACAATGAAATATTTAATAGTGTTTTATAAGTTCAATTGTATAAGAATTTTTTTAAAAATACCTTTTTTTGTATTCTTCTAAAAAATAAAAAAAATCGAACCGGATCCGGATCCGGCAATTTAATCGGACCCGAATCTGGATCCAACATCCAATTCCATGACCACGGATGAACAGGTAAAGGGTCGGGATTTTATCCAGCCCGTGACCAACGTAAAATTCGAAGTCGAACATAAGACCCTGATTCCATAGTATCCATATCTGAATATCTACGAGTTCCCATTCACAGTATCATAGTCCTGAAATGTTCAAATTAAAGATATAAATTTATTTTTCCTTTATCGGCAAACATCAACATCAAGTTATCGACTTCAAATTCACATGACAAACAAGTTCGATCGAACACAAAGTAGGATCATGATTCCAGAATTTGAAGCACAAATAAGCAGATTCACCTTCAACAAAAACCAAGATAAATTTTGCATGCTCTGCAAATTAGAAAGTAAGCCTCGAAAACAAATGATCTTGGAATCAAACTATTTCGACTCTACATTTTTCTTTTTGGGAAATCAGAATCGACAGATTAAGACCCCACAAAGACATCTAACTGGGATTTGTTATCCTGGTCGATTACATCAAGAAACACAGGATCAACGATCACGTGACTGTCCACGTGCACCTTGAACTTGTGGTCCCACCACAGCACCTTCGCCGCTCCGCATATGTCCACCGTCGAGTCCAGAACCATCTCCCGCTTACCCACATCTGACATGAATCTCTTCCCGTGTTTTGCCAGCTTGAGCCCGCTCAGCCGAGCCGGGAGGTGGAGCTGCTGGCTGGAGCGAGCCGGCTGCGAGCCGGCGTCGATGGGAGCCGAGCCGAGGAGGTTACCGTCGTAGAATATGGACATGGTGGTGTCGGAGTAGTTGATGGGTACGACGTTGGGATTGGTGACTTCAACAGTGAGAATCGCCTCGGCGTCCAGGACCGGGAACTTGAGCTTGAAAGAGGTTAGCTTGATGGAGATGAGGTTGAAAGTGGGGTCACGAGGCTTTGCAGCCATTACCAGCGCAGCCACTGCCACGGCGACGGTAGCCACTAGGGCGGAGCTCCAGCAGTTGCCCATGAAATTGAAGTTGACGGTGGGGTTCCAAGTGCTTATGAAAAACCAACAAATTTAAGAGGATCGAGAAGATTGAATTGGAAAATAAAAATGGGTTTGTCGGAGCACGTATTTATATAGTTGGATTTTAAAACAATTAAATTGGTATAATATAAATAATTAAATATAGATTTAATATTATTTTGGTTAGGCAGCAAACGTGGAAAAAGTTACACGCATTTCCCCCACCCTTCTATAACGTTCTATGGTTACGTGCATGGGATGACTAAGTTTGAAGAATATGGAAAACAAATCAAATAATTTTATGTTTGATATTAGTTTTTATATTATAATTTATTTGATTTATGGTAAAAACTTATATGAGACGGTTTTACAGGTCGTATTTTGTGAGACGAATATCTTATTTGAGTCATCCATGAAAAAGTATTACTTTTTATATTATGAGTATTACTTTTTATACTATGAGTATTACTTTTTATTGTGAATATCGGTAGGTTTGACATGTATCATACATAAAGATTCGTGAGACCGTCTCGCAAGAGAGCTACTCTTGATTTATATTCAAATAAAATGATATCATCATGCTAAAAAATATTGAAAACTCGTACTATAATTTGAAATAATCATATTTAATTAAAAATCATATCTTAATTTTAAAGTTAAGGAAATATTAAATTATAATTTGAAATAAACTAACTATAATCTGAAATAATTTTTTTTAAATATCATATCATAACACTATTTTTTACTCTCTTAGATAAATTCTTAATAAAGAGTAAGACATTATTATATAACTAAATGTTTTAAACCATAATCAATGCACGAGGTACATCTAAATTTATTTGGCATGAAATATTAGTAACTTACAAAATATAAAAAATAAGGGGTTTACATAGTGTTTGAGAAAGTTTTTGTTTTATTTTAAAATGATTTTTTAGATATTTTTTGGAAGTAGATGATAAGTAGAAATAAGGAGTGTTTGGAAAAAGAATCTTAAAGTTAATAGAAACTAAATTTTGAGTGTTTGGAGAAAAATTGTTTTCAAATTTTTTTTTTAAATAAAATTACAATAATATTCTTAACTTACAACGCATTTGTCTTTTTTAATTATTTAAATTTTGGTACTCACACCATCAATAATGTATTTATATAATTATTATTAATTTTTGAATATCATATATCAAATTTAATTTTTCTTTTTTATAAAATGAATGTTTGAAAATTTATATAAGATTAAATAATAATAAAAAATGAATGAAAAAATTTGAATAAATGCAAAAATTATGTAAAAAATCTGAAAATGTAAATTATAAAAATAATTTTTTAAAATATAAAATTCTTGTAATAAAATATGATTTTGAATTTTATGTATTTCATTTGAAAATCTTAAAAACTCATATATAAATAAATTTAACGTTTTAAAAAATATCTAAAAATATTTATAAAATTGAAAATAATTGTGAAATATGATATTAAAAATTCAAATGTCAAATTGTAACTTTAAAACATTAACAAAAAATAGAAGCTTAAATAAACATCTCAATTTTGCTTCTAACTTTAGATTAAAAGTTATAGAAGTCGAAACAAATCTGATTTTCACAAGTATCACAAAACACTTCTACCTAGCTAAAATCCAATAGATATTTCGTAGAAGTTCTTTCAAACACTCTTTTAGTGGAGCACGGACTCGCCAACTAAATTTAATAAGAATTATTGTTGCCTCGTTTATTTTTTTATTGGTGTGCTCACACACGCAGTCTTTTTTTTTAAAAAAATTAATTGGATTTATTTTAAAATAATAATTATATCAAAAAAAACTTTATGATTTGAATTCAGTTTAGACCCTTGTATGAAATCCTGATTCCGCTTCTGTCAAAAACCAACGCCAACCTGTAAATCAACAGGTAAATATCATTTAATGTCGTAATTAAATAATTTTTAAAATTAGAATATAACACAAAAATGTACTCATCCTTGAAATGATGAAATGCACAAGTAAAATTATTGCATCTCAATGAGATGGAAATAATTTTGGAAAAAGACAAGACAAAAATGATAAAATGATTTATCAACATTTGGGAAAAGATTATTTTAAAATAACTATGCGTGTCCGTGTATAAACACTAAATATACACAAATTATGATGAAAATATATCTTTAAATGAGAGTGCCAATCCTCGAAAAATGACTCTGCATCTCAACATCTAAAAAGAAAAAGACATTCATCAAGAACATTAAATCACACGACAAAAATACAAATTTGAAATCACAAACATGACTTCATTAAATCATGAATTTAACTCAGTGCTCATATTCATCTTTGCAAGTGATCTATCCTTAGCACCAGACGACACCTACTATATTGTTCAGCGTGCAAACACAGAACTCAAGGTTCTACATCCAAGAAAAGGCGTAGAGCTCGAATAAGAAACAGAGCAAAACTTTTGCCCTTTTGTCCTCAATAGTAAGTGCCGTAATATGTGGGAGGAGCCCCAGCCGGCTGTTGGGCTGCAGGCAATGTTGCAGCTGTTGCCGTCTGTGCATATGTCTGCAGCAATTAATATATTGGAGTTCGTCATTTCCAGAAAACGATGTGACTATGAATAAAATTAGGCGAAAAGCTCTGGAAAAGTTGATGGTGTAAGGTGTATAAAAGGCCAATCGGGGGAACAGGAATATCTTTCTATGCAGAGATGTGATTATTTTTCCAAATACTATTCATCGGAGAATCCATAATAGAGAAATAGGATACAAGATCCGCACTTTTCACTACCTGTGTTGGATAAGTAGGAGGATATGTTCCATATGCAGCACTTTGGGATGTGGGTATTTGTGGATGCGTGTAACTAGTTCCATAAGCACCATAGGCACCCTAGAAAACCAAAACAGATATCAGTAGGTTCTTTGACATGCTTCTCAAAACTTTGATGTTGCTCAAGAAAAGAAGACCACAAGACTGCAACGAATGTGACGGAAAATGATAAGTTTTACTAAAAAAAGTTTCCAGCGACAAATTTCCATGATCGAGAAACCTGTTGTGGATAGCCAGGAGTCCACTGTTGTGCCTGAGCTTGTGAGGCTTGAGGCCAAGCCTGAGGCTGTACACCATAACCTGTTGCCCACTGATTCGGTGTGCTGGTATAAGCTCCCACCACTGAAGATGGTGAAATAAGTGATTTGGCTATTTTAGTTTTGTCTGATAATAAATAATCCTCTGCATAGCGCTTCTTCGACTCAGCTACGCTCTTATGGGGCAAAAACAGTTTTGCATGTCGATCATCAGCCTTCTTTATGGATTGTGCATCTCCAAAAAGATCCAAGAACTGCAAAAAGTAATGTTCACAGATAAGCTAAGCCCTTTCTGTGTCAGCATAATGGGAAAACTATTCATATCACCAAAGTCATCAACATCATACATGAAAATCTAGAGGTCGGGGCATGGTACAAATAATGGACATAATTGAGTAAAAGGGCAAACTCCAGCCAGCATTCTGCTGCATTTCTCATCAAATTATTAATCATCAATACGCAAGTAATTCAAATATATAATTTAAGGAAAATTACCTAAAACCCCCAAAAAAATTTCCATCCAAAAAACCATAGCAATAAAAGTTTTCTGACTCTCCTTAAAAACTCATTTATATTTTTTTTTATTATAAAAAAGCCCAATGCCAAATCTTAACTAATTTTTCTTTAAATATCCTTTAATTAATTGACAATAAACTATCAACCCTACTTCTATCCACTATTGACAAATTATTACATATACATTAATTTTTAATAGATAAATCTAACTTACAGTTTTCATGAGAAAATTATTGGATAGATCCAACTTTTATTTGATTACTTTTTTCATAAAACTCAAACATTGTCAGTTGTATAATTTAATTTCATAAAAATTTATATTATGTGTATTATATTAATAAATATACAGTTAAAAACACATTTGTGTTATATTCTTGTTTTTAAATCCAGTTAGAGGCAATTTGGAAAATGATTGACAAAATTTGATAAATTGAGTTGTTTGAATATGGAAATAATTTTATCAGGTTTTTAAGTAATGTCCCCATTATTTATTACCTCCAAGAAAATGCTTGACAGCTCCTCTCTTTCCCCAACACTTGCAACACTAGGGTTGGTAGGACTCTGCACTATGAATTTATCAACCAAGGAATCCAAGTAATCGACTCGCTTCGGAAGTGTCTGGATTGATTCCAAGTGGATCATTGCCTGCAATATTTCGACATTGAAAGAAGATGAGAATTCCAAACTGGAATAGACAGGTTTCTTATATATGTACAATTACATGCAGTTATTTGATCAATTTGGAGAGAAAAGGCAATAAGGGGAGAAATAATGGAGTAGCAAAATGAACGAAAGCCAGAAAAAGGGAGAACCTCCAGAAGGGGCTTTGACAATTGTGCAATCTCCAACCCTTGATCAAGAATTTCCCTAGCCTTATCCACTTTGCCACAAACCTTCCAAAAAATTCAAATGCATTTGAGAAGTCACTTTACAAGTCCTTGACCAATAAATTAGCAATTTGTCGTTTACCACTTTAACAATAATCAAATTCACAAACAACAGGCCCAACCAGAGGATACTTCAGATTGTCATAAAAACAGCTGAGTCAAAACTCAAACTGTGTTACTTAGAGAAACACCACTTTCCCAATTTTAGCAACCGGCCCAAATTTAGCAACCAATAAAAAAAGAAACTAGTATACATCCAAAAATCTCAAAAACTGATTCCTCAAACACAAGAACCGGCATAACTTAAAGCAGATCAGAACCCAAGTTTATTATTAAAAAACTAGCTGTCTAGCAGAAAACAATTAAAAAATATATAACATACCAGGAACATAAACCGTGAGTACTGAGCAAATAACAAAGGTAAAGTCTGCGAGTGTTCCTTTCCTTTTTCGATTGCAATTGCCTGTTCATATAAGGAACAAGCATCTTCTAGGTTTCCCTGCGAAATAGTTACAAATAACAAATATAGCTTTAGATAAAATTAAATAAATAAATAATAATCACACAATCTTACAAGGCGGTGCTCCATGTTAGCATGCTTAATTATTGCTTCTAGAAGCCCAGGTGAAATCCCAGTGTGCACAAGTTGATACGCAGCTCGAGCTCCAGATATGTCACCATGCTTTTCTCTAAATCGCGCAGCAAAAAGATGGATCTCCGGTTGCCTCTGTTAAAGGCAAAACATAATTTAAGCAAAAAAAGAGAGAAGGAATCATTCTTCCAAGCAACTGGCTGCTCGAGACATGAAATACCAATTCAACACTTGAACATTCTTAGAGATTCACCATCGTATCTTACAATTTGAAGCACAAGTAATGTTGATAGCATGGAGCAGGATATAAAGGAAGTGTGAATATGCTGTAACTAAACTGCATACCTTCACGAAGACCTGAGTAGCACGAGCAAGGGCATTATCAGAAAGCTCCATACTGCCAATAACTTCCATGCACAAAACATACCGAATCCAGTATCCAGGATAATTGGCACATGCTATAAGACATCTTTCATATAGCTTGACAATCTGAACACACGAATAAAATTGGAAATCAACTTATTCAAATTCAATGTCACATAAACGAAAATAATAAACAAGTACTATAGAGAAATGCACTGAGTAATATTGAGTCCTTGGAGTGGGAGGCCCCTCAAATACGAAAGAGGGACCCTCTTTGCCTGACAGATAGATGGTTAGGAAGATAAGAACACACCTGCATGCATAACATAGAATTTTAACACAAATATATTGTCGTACAATGTATCATGAATCCAGAATTTTGACTCGCAGTTTGAAGTACTAAGCCTTACAGATAGCAAAGGAAGGCTCATGCTTTAGATCAAGTTCAACATCCAATTAATGAGATGCTTCTCCAACAAATTATCCAATAAAGCACACGAAACGGCAGATATTACTTCACTGTAAGTCAATTTATAATAAGGGCAACTCAAGCTACATGCAAGCAAAAATTCTGAAAAAGCCAAACTTGGATACCTTATTGAAATCATCTCCGCCTTCGACAAAATCAAGATAGTTATGCCAATTTTCAAGCTCCGCAACATTTAGGGGCCGTACATGAAAGTAGGGCCTCCTAATTGCAGTTTCGAAACCAACGATTTTAGAATCAAACTCCTTAGCCCTCTTATATATCTCTTCCCTAATGGCAATGTACTTCTCCAACTCCTCGGCATCTTTTAAGCTTGTGTTAAGTGGCTTAAAATACTGTTCTGAAGCACCAGCGGGCACCTCTCCCTCGTTTTCCTGACCACGAGTTTCTGAATTCGTAAAAGCTGTGTCAGCAGCTTCCTCGGCTGTTCTCAACTCTGACAGAGGCCTATTGGCAACCAACTCTTTAAAACTGTAACATCACAAGCTAAAATTATTGGCATGATTGTAATAAAGAAAAACATTCGTTCGGAAAATGTGTCATCACCAGCAAAACTATTTGACAAAGAAACAATCTGTTTTCAGATAAAATTAAATGGAATACCGTCGGCTGAAATGGAACACAGGTACAAATATTTTCCAAAAAATGACTTCAAAATATGATTCACAACTACCACTTGTGGCCATTCTTCTCAATCTTAGTAGATATAAAGAATGGGGGACTGATAAGGCTCTGTAGAAAAGATGTTTACAGGGGCCAGAATGACCCGGTGAAAGGAACTTAGAACACAGATCGAAAGAATAAACTGAGCCAACAAAGTTACACCTCACCTCTTAACGAAATTACACCACCCCATAAATTAACCGGCACAATCACCCTCTTTCCCAACATCCTGCCATACTCCTTAATCCACCAAATATCATTGCATATAACAAATACTGCTTCAAATCTCACATTTTAACCATAGACAGGGTATCATATTACACAGTCAAAACTCAAAAGTAAAATGAACAAGTGATAACATAGTCAAGATTGATTATGTTTAAGAAATATGAGTTCAGAGAAGAAAGCAAGGCCAGAAATTTAAAATAATACCCTTCAAAATAGCGATCCAGCTGCTGATTTGGAATTTCCAACACCCGTGTGTATAATGTGGCAACACGAGGCCAATCTTGTTGAGAAATTTCATACTCAATGAATTTGTCCCAAAGAGGAAAGCATAAATAATCACTTCCAACATATTCTAAAGCTCTTTCAAATAACCTGGAACACCAACAGAAAAAAAAGGAGTTGTGTTATTCCATAAAGATGCAGGTTAATCCATGATTGACCACATAAGCGTCTAAGAGGAATGGTGTTGCGGGGGTGATAATTCACTCAAAGTGCACTTGACAATTCTGAACTAAGGATAAATGACACCGCATTTACCTTCCTCAAAAGAATCTTACACAGCTCGTCAAAACTCAAGGGAGAAGTCATGAAGGCCATCTTAGCCTTAATGGGGACCATCTTCCTGGCAGCAATTGTATATCGATGCATCTCATGTGCCATGGACAAAAACAGCAAAAATTCACGGAGAAAAAAATGACTATGGCGGAGCCCTAATGAGAAGTATAGCTGAAGGGGTGATGAGGTCATGTCACAAATAAAAGAAAAAATTCGGATAGCACTTAAAAGTAGCCTCCGAGTCAAGGGTTAACACAAGTAGTTGTTTATCCAGAGGGCATTTTCAACAAACCTTTAAACCTTACACTTCAATAATGGCTGTTGTGTACAACTGAAACCACGTTAGAAAGCAATAAATTGTCACTTCAACAACAAAACATCAAAGAATCATGGATCACCACTTATGCTAAACGCGAGTAAACTGATTCCTGGAAATTACCTTCTGATAGCATCAGGATCTCCATAAGTGCCAATTGCAAATACACAATAATGCAACCACATGTCAACAGAGTAGGTTACGCTTTGAACAGCTCGTTCATAAACCTCTGCAACTTTGTCCATTGAGCTTAGGCGTGCCTCATGATCAGCATACTTCTTCCAATAACCATAGCAGAGAGGAAATTCCGCTAAAAAGGCATCATAAACTTTTTGAATCTTCAAAATCTCTCCCTAGAAATAAAATTAAGACATGGACAAGTTCGATTGACTTAAAATAGCCGGAAAAGTAGAAAAAAGCATAAAAAAGGAGCCCCTCGAGTATTATTAAGAGGCAGTCATATAAAAGACAAATATCATATTCATAGAGAAATTTTGTCAGTTCGATTCTTATTCAAATAAATAGCTAAGGTAAGGGAAAAAACGAGCATCAAGAAAAGATAACTCTAGCCCATCAGCCATACCTCTGATATTCTCTCTGTCTCTTCTATTAGGGAAGTCCAAGCATTAAAGTCCAAGGAATTAGCTGTCACAATGCTCCACGATCTTTCTTCTTCTGCACTTAGACCTGGCATAAATTCTTTAACATCATAAGCAACAAGTTCATAAGAAAGAAAAACAATGAATTTTTTTAATACTATGGCATTCTTGGCGCTAACCCGTGAATTACAAGGAAATAGTTTGAAAATCATAAAGTACATTATCATAAGTGAACATGATTGTTCCACATGCATTAATTGAAAAGAATCACCAAAGTTCCAAAATCATATGGAAATTGTAACAAACAATCAACATCAGTTTTGATTATCATAGGGTTTATGTTAAGAAAATGCATATTAGTTTTTCAATCACAAAGTCACCTTCACGCTGTATTGTGAAATGACCAAAAAAATCTCATAACCCATAAGAGGCAACAAAAAATTTCAGTAAAGAGAATGAATACTTAATAGATAATACATCACAATATTATTTTTTCTCTTTTAGGATACTAGTACAGTATAAGTTCAATAACTGATGCAGTTCAATCATTTCATTCTACTATAATTTGCGACAGAAAGTGATATTTCCAATTTATCAATGCTAATCCTTAATGCAATCATTGGTATCTAAGTAGAATTCACATTTACTAACTTCCAATGTTGTTTCAAGTTACAAAGGACACGTAATGCGCAACCTGATAAGTTATGGTGTCTTTCGAAGCTGTCGTTTAAATTTCAGCAAAGGTGAGAAATGGTGAGGGAAACCATATACTACTTCCTTATTGCCAACAACCAGCAGCCAAAACCACGTGTGAGTTAATCGATCAAAATTTAAAAGACAACATCGACACAAAATAGATACCAGAACCACCTAGAGGTTGATGCAATAAAGCTGATCCGATACCAGCGGTTGAGTTAATCCCATTTTCCATGACATAAACTTTTGCAGCATCCTCTGCTCCATGAAGACCATTAATAGAAGAAACATAGCCAGCAGCTTGAGTTGAGTCCAGAAAAGAATTTGCAAGACAAAAAAAGTTAATTAGCATCAACGGTCATTAACTCAATGACTTCCTACTCAAAACTATTATAAGCTGTAGCTTTTTCATTACCAACATCCATATCGGAACCATGAGCCACTAAATTAGCTTCATTTGGAGGGATGGACGAATCAAGTTTGTCTTCTGCATAAGGCAGATTGTCTGGAACATTCATGTTTTCAGTAATTTGAACAGTGGAACTGTCAGTATCAGGTGCAGAAGTGGTTTCACTCGGATCATGGTTATCTGTAGAAGAATAACCAGCGACAGCAGATGTCTGTGCCACCACAAACTCGCCGTCCCCCATAATAAAAACAACTAGCCTACCAAGAAGTAGATAAACATCCAGGAAAAAAAAACAGTCAGGAAAAATATAGAAACTCTGACTTAGCACCAACACAGTCCCGATAATATTGTGTTGGTAATAGCAGAAATATGAACATGATGCAAAAGTAAATAGCTAGAAACAAGTTCACAACACCATGCTCTGAGTCCACATCAATCCTAAATACCACGAAATATATTCAGTTATTCTACCCTAAATACTGAATGCTGATATTTCCATGGAAGCATACAAATCGCTATCAACAAGCAGAATCCAATGAAATTCGTTAGTTTCCATACGATGAACATATAATATTCAAACATCAAGTGTATAATACGGCTGTCCGGCATAGCAAGCTAAGAAAAGGTCCCCAATTCCAATAGAAAACCCAATACGACCTTCCAAAAAAGGCTTAATCGAAGAACCCTCTCAGTGAGTAAATAATAATGCCGAAATAAAAAGCCAACACATATGAATAAAGAAGTGATTCCATAAAGCAGACTAAAACAACCTGAAATCGCAATTGAAGCAGTCCGCGAATCACCAAACTTTCGTGAGGTAAATCCTTATGTTTTCGTGAATAAGTAAGTGTTCAGTGTGTCGTAGTGAAGCCGAAAGAGGGACAAAATGGAAAATTAGGGCTCCTTAGGATCATACCCTGATCAACTATTTTTGCATTAAAAAAATGATAAAGTTTGTGAACAAATCTTCTTTCAAAAATTCAGAGGTGGTTTTCTCTTCGTACCTAGCTAATGGAATTTTTATTTTGTTTCAATAAAATAATATTATATATTAAATCATGTTAGATATCATTGGATAAAATTATTTCGCAATTTTAAAATAATTATGTTGGATTTAAAATATAATCAATATAGCATATAACGAAAACAATGATAAATCAATTTCGGATAATATGATAAAATAAACATTGCAACAAGGAAAAAATTACTATTTTTAAATGTGTAGATTTGAAATATGAATTGGTGTCAAAGTGTAAATATAAATTTGGAGTGCCTTTGACATGTGTATTTATTTCATAAAATTTAAAAATATTTATTTACTGTTTATTTTATGAATACTTTTAATGCTTTTGCAAAATATGAAATTTATTACACAACAATTATCTAAATCAAATATTTTTTAAAAAAATATTAATGTCAAATAATGTGCGAAGTTGGTGACAAAACGTACGACAACAAATTGTAAAAAATAAAAACTTGTGTGAAACAGACGTATCTCTTATTTGGACGATATAAATTGTTATTTTCCTCAGCTCTATGAACAGGTGTTATCAAAGTTATTTTACAAAATGGAAAGTCAGAGTTCGGATTTTTCTCTATTTATTATTTTAATAATCAATTAAATGACGATGGGCACAAGAAGCTCGTCACATGGGTCTGCTTAATGGGCTACATGAATCAAGACCAAATATATCAACATGAATAATACATATTATAATGGGCCCAATGTTTCTAAGCCCATTTAACCGTCAACCCACGAGTCTGCAACTCCAATACCCTAGACAATAAAATACTCTTCTCTATAAAACCATAGCAGCGTAATTCGCTGCTGTTCGGCTCTTGTTTCCTTTTCTCCTCCGCGAAGAGGGGCGAAAGCAGGCAAAATGTCGAAGCGAGGTACGATTATACCGATCTAGAGCTGCAGTGAATCTTTTTTCTTTCTCTATAGTATTCGATTTTATCGTGGGTTTAGTGTAATGTCCAGTTTCTGTGTGCCGCAGGACGCGGAGGGTCGGCGGGTAACAAGTTCAGGATGTCACTTGGTCTGCCCGTGGCGGCGACGGTGAACTGCGCCGACAACACTGGGGCTAAGAATCTGTACATCATTTCCGTGAAGGGGATTAAGGGCCGCCTCAACAGGCTCCCCTCTGCTTGCGTCGGTGATATGGTTATGGCTACGGTCAAGAAGGGTAAGCCGGATCTTCGGAAGAAGGTGATGCCTGCTGTCATTGTACGCCAACGCAAGCCGTGGCGCCGAAAGGATGGCGTCTTCATGTACTTTGAAGGTTCGAGTTACCTTTGATTCGTAATTCGTTTGTTTGCGGCTTTGTCATTCGTTTAACTTATGGGTTATTGGTTATTCTTGGAAGAAGCTCGTTTGGGTAGCTTGTATGGATACAATATGGGTATAAGCGATTTTTTTTTCTTGAAACAGCATCTGTTGATATTCATGTAATTGGGAATATGCGAACCAATTTCTGTATATATAATTACCTACGGACGTGATTTTTCTAATGCCATTTTATTGATGTTGCTGTTTTATCGTAAATGAAAACCATTAAGTTGTAATGTAGATAATGTTACTTGCCATTCTTGTGGCAGATGTAGATGGGTCATCTCTCATAAATTTTACTACTCTTAACTTGTAACATCTCACTTTCCCATGAAATTCCTTGCTCAGGTCTATTCATTTCCTATCTTCCTATGGTACTTTCAGTTCGATGTTCTTTGGTTTCTGGTCGATGTTGAGCATTTATTGTTAGTTAGATGTTCTAATGACTCGTAGTAGGTTTGTGATAATAATTGGCATATAAAGCATTCCTTTTTTGGAAGTGTATTATTTTGCTATCAACTGCACATGCTCATTGTTCTTAGTTAGCTTGGTGCTTCAGCGTGTGCTTTCTTCTGTTATAATTGCAGATGTATTGTGCTGGGCTTAGCTTTGAATCTATTTTTTATTGATCTGTGTGCGAGAACAGATTGATTTTGCAAGGACTGATAGTGCTTATTATGTGCTTTTGCTAACATGACTTTTTCTGAAAATGCAGATAATGCAGGTGTCATTGTTAATCCCAAAGGTGAAATGAAAGGTAATAGTTCTTCCTGTTATGAACGCCATACGATAATAGTTGATCTTGTGCTACACATAAACATCGTGTTTGTGACTATATTGAGGGATTCAAGAAATTTTTAAATAACTCGAGTTTCACAATTTATCCAAACGTCCTTTAATTCTGATAGAATCAAGTACTAAACATGTTACATTTACGGGTAATTTTGTAACCTAGATAAGCTTTTGAAAATGAAAATAAAAAAAAAAAGATAACTTGAGAAAGTACTTGGGCCCGAGACATTAAATCCAAACTCAACTTGGAGTAGATCAAAATTGATATGAAGTATATAGCCTTGACTGAGCCATGCGTTCCTAGTTTATATGCATTGCTGAATAGCCCGTAAAATTTTCTTAGCCTTGACTGAGCCATGCGTTCCTAGTTTATATGCATTGCTGAATAGCCCGTAAAATTTTCTTCTATAAACTTATTCTCCTTTTGCAGGGTCTGCGATCACTGGTCCGATTGGAAAGGAGTGTGCTGACCTGTGGCCTCGAATTGCCAGTGCTGCCAATGCCATTGTTTAAAAGTAGAAGTTGCGGAAGTGGGGTTTTAAATTTCTCGTGCTTTGAAATTTTAAACCAACGTTTGTGATTTTGTGTTGTTTTCTTAGAACATCTTTTGGGCATATTGAGGGTACTTAATTTATTTACATCTTCTGGAAAGTCTTGATCTTTTGCAATTCCTTTTCTCAGTTAAATTCTTGAACTGCTTTTAGAGTTCACAGTTTATGAGAGGTATTTTCTTGCAGCAGTATGCGGGTAAAATTTCCGGATTAACTCTATTTTTAATTTTTGTTTACTTATTATTTTTTATTTACTAATAATTAATTCCAATGTTCACTTTAAAAAATTGAATTTTATCATTGCAAATTCAAGTATTTTTTTTTTGTCCATTGATACAAATTCGAATTAGTATAATTAAATTAAAATTATATGGACTATCACATGTATGAGATAATGTTGAATACGTTGAAAAATATATTTAAAATGTGTGTATTGAATATTTGAATGTTGAATATTTGAATGTTGAAAATAAGAGTTGTAAATATTGAAAATTATTTACATGGTATGTATCATCATTGTTACATCTGGATCCAAGAACAAAACAATGTGAAAAAGATGTACAACAAATTGTACACTTGCAAAGAATAGCAAATCAAATACCAGATGCATTTGCAGACACAAAAGGGGTAACTAAATCATATATACATGCTGCAAATGACCCTGCTCGAATTGAAATTCCAAAGAAACAAATGGAAGATACTCATGATGTCATTAAACGCCTGAAGCGTGGAAGGCCAGTCGGTTCCAAGGATAAAAATCCTCGAAAAAGAAAATTTATAGAGAAACACGATGATCACAAAATAAAGAATGATGTTCCTGAAGAAACACATGATGATCACAAAATAGAGAATGATGTTCCTGAAGAAACACATGATAATGAAAATATTCTGTCAGAACCACAAACTGACGAGAATCATGAAATCTCTATCAATTACATTAATACTGGAAAAATATGGAACCGAAAAGATATAGAAGAAATTGATGATATATTTTCTTATAATTTGGCAATCGACATCATAAATGATAATGAAGATCATGAACCAAAATCTTTTGGTGAATGTAAAAATCGGCAGGATTGGATAAAATGGAAAGAAGCCATCCAGGTTGAATTGGATTCGCTAAATAAACGTAATGTTTTTGGACCTATAGTCCTTACACCTGAAGGTGTAAAACCTGTTGGATACAAATGGGTTTTTATTCGAAAGCGAAATGAGAAAAATGAAATAGTGAGATATAAAGCTCGACTTGTTGCCCAATGTTTTTCTCAAAGGCCTGGAATTGATTATGAAGAAACGTATTCTCCCGTGATGGATGCAATTACGTTTCGGTATTTGATTAGCTTGGCGGTATCTGAAAATTTAGAAATGCGTCTTATGGATGTTGTTACAGCTTACTTATATGGATCACTTGATAGTAATATATATATGAAAATCCCTGAAGGATTTAAGATGCCTGAAGCACAAAGTTCAAAACCCAGAGAATGTTATTATGTGAAATTACAAAGATCATTATATGGGTTAAAGCAATCTGGTCGAATATGGTATAATCGACTAAGTGATCACTTGATGAAAAAGGGATATGTAAATAATTCAATATGCCCTTGTGTTTTCATTAAGGAAACAACATCCGGATGCGTAATTATTGCTGTATATGTTGATGATTTAAACATCATTGGAACGGATAAGGAAATTCAAGAAGTTGTGTCATACTTGAAGGAAGAATTTGAAATGAAGGATCTTGGAAAAACCAAGTATTGTCTGGGTTTACAAATTGAACAAAAAGAATGTGGAATGTTTGTTCACCAGACAAATTATACAGAAAAGATCCTTAAACATTTTAATATGGATAAATCAAATCCTTTAAGTACTCCAATGGTTGTTAGATCATTAAACATAGAAAAGGATCCATTCCGACCATGTGAAGAAGATGAAGATATTCTTGGTCCAGAAGTACCATATTTAAATGCTATCGGTGCCCTTATGTATCTTACAAATTGTACAAGGCCTGATATATCTTTTGCCGTAAATTTGTTGGCAAGATTTAGCACATATCCAACAAAGAGACACTGGAACGGAATTAAACATATATTCCGTTATCTACGAGGAACGACAGACTTGGGACTTTTGTCTTCAAAAGATGCTAATCCAAGTATAATTGGTTGTGCCGATGCTGGATACTTATCTGATCCACACAAGGCACGTTCCCAAACTGGATATGTTTTTTTACTCGTGGAGGCACTGCAATTTCTTGGCGTTCACAGAAACAAACGCTCGTAACAACTTCATCAAATCATGCCGAGATTATTGCACTACATGAAGCAAGTCGTGAATGTGTGTGGTTAAAATCAATGACCCAACATATCCAAATCTCATGCGGATTATCATTCGACGAGAAGCCTGTGATACTATATGAAGATAATGCTGCATGTGTTGCTCAAATGAAAGAAGGATACATAAAAAGCGACAGAACTAAACATATTCCTCATAAGTTCTTCGCATTCACCAAGGAGCTTGAGAAGAGT
The DNA here is from genome assembly GCF_025594145.1 of Primulina tabacum. NCBI lineage: Eukaryota > Viridiplantae > Streptophyta > Magnoliopsida > Lamiales > Gesneriaceae > Primulina > Primulina tabacum. The sequence goes on from NC_134551.1 coordinate 720,749, forward strand.
AAATGTATTGATGTTCGTCACATTCAATCAAGTGAAAACTCATCAGATCTCTTCACAAAGGCACTTCCTACGACAATATTCAGAAAGCACATATATAATATTGGGATGCGCAATCTACGAAATTTGTGAAGAATTGTTCGTGTCAACATGAGGGGGAGTTTACGTGACTGCACTCTTTTTCCCTTGCTATGGTTTTTATCCCAATGGGTTTTTCCTAGTAAGGTTTTTAACGAGACAGTACAAAATCACGTAATGAAGACATCATCGTATCATGATTATCATCACAAGGGGGAGTGTTGAAAATATGAAAAATATTTGTGTTGAAAATTATAATGTTGAATGTTGAAAATTAGGTAAAATTAGTGTGTGATGATGTATGTAATGATGAAATTGTTTTTGGATTGTTTTCCAAAAAAATCCTATAAATAGGTCTTCATTTGTAAAGATTTGATACAATTAAGTAGAGAGAAAAATATTAAAAAGTGTGTAGTTTGGTAAATTTTGAGAGTTTGAGAATTTTACTTTTTACCATAAATTTTTACTTTTTCACAACATAAATGAAATTTTTTAGTTATTGAATGTTACTTCTTTAATCAATCACCCTATTTATACTTCATTATAATAAATATAATTAAGGAGCACCCTACAAAAAAATTCCTTGATTCGTAAAATAATGTTCTAAATTTGCATGAGTAATTTGCAAAATAGATTTAAATAAAATTTTAAAAAATTCCTAAATAATTATTTGTATCAATTTTTAATATATTAAATATAATTATATAACAATAATCTATCCTTTATAGATTTAAATTATCTAAATATAATAAACATAAATCTATAATAATACTCTTTTTTTAAATATAGAATTGAATTATATATCTAAATTGTAATAAATAATATTTTGCAGAATTCTGTTTATAAAATATTAATAAATTGTTACTAATATCTGTCATGTTCACTAACTATATTTATATTTGTGTTGCCTTGAAATAAATAAAAGACAAAATATTATATTCATAGAAACATAACTAAATTGAGTCAAATCTTGTATAACAAAAAAATCGAGTCAAATCAAATATTATTTTGTATTTAATTTTAATAAAGTCGAATCACTTCAAATATATATAGAAAATACTTAATATTTTTTAATGGACAAGATATAATATATTTATTAATTTTATTTTTTTTATTATTATTATAAAATTTAAAAATTTATAGGCAAAAATTTTCTCTTACATAAGACCCATTCTCATTTATCAGTTATATGGAATCGATTCTTATTTTTAAAATAATGTTCTAAAGCAAATATTATTTATTTATATTTAATTTTTTAAAGATTATGGAAAAAAAAATTCTCCACTTCTTCGAAAAAAGTACAGTCCGTCCCTGATTAATCACGTGCAAATTATGTGTAATAAAAAGTGTTGAACTTGTAAGTATCAAACCATCTTCTATTACTATTCAGGTATAATATATATACTTTTTACTGCAACACAAGCGAGAAAAATGAGAGAAAAAAAAATGGATTTTAATTAGGAGCGGGGATTCAAATCCCGGCATTGATCATGTTACCTTACTCGGAACCAGTTTGCTTGATTTTCTCTGTAATTCCTCCATGTTTAAATGGTATTATTGTTTGAAATTGACTTGTACGTGCATGCTGTACACTCGAGCAAAGATTAAGAAATCTGAACAGTTTCTTTCCTACTTGGAGAAATTTGTAAGTTTCCCTATTTTTATGGATCCTAGCGGCTCGGGGAGGTAAGCCTGAGTACTAGCTTCTAACTCTTGCGCAACAAAACGCATGTTTGGCCGTGTCTCTGGATTATCTCGCGTACATGCCAATGCAATGGTGATCACAAACACCACTTCCTCTGCTATCTGGCCGGTGGGGGGTGGAAGGCGTTGATCAAGAAAATCCTTCAAAAGCATATCAGAGTTGTTGTGCAATGCTGAATTTGCGGCTGTGGATATGAGCTCTCCTGGATGCTTTCCCATAATTAATTCCAATGCCACCACCCCGAAGCTGTATACGTCAGATTTCGCTGTGACTTTCATGGTAAATGCCAGCTCTAACATGTTCACGAGAAATGACTTATCAGTAAAGCATATTTTTTTTTTATTTCTATGGAGTCGTATAAACCAAGATAGAATGTATAGAAGTTGAAAATACAGATTGGCTTCGTTACCTGGTGCCATGTAGCCATAGGAACCGGCAACTGTGGTCCAGTTGGATGTATCAGGAGTTAGCAGTTTTGCTGTACCAAAATCTGAGAGCCGTGGTTCAAATTCCGACTCTAGTAAGATATTGTTCAGCGACACATCACGGTGCACGATAGGTGGGGAGCAGTCGTGATGCAGATAAGCGAGTGCATGTGATATTCCTTGGATGATTTTCACTCTTGTAGCCCAGTCTACTTCTGGTACCTCCCTATCATCGTACAGAACTTTTCGCAAGCTACCTCTTTCTACATACTCGTACACCAGGTACATTGACCCTCTCTGATAACAATATCCATAAAGTTTAATTATGTTCCTATGCCTTACTTCTGTCAGTGTTCGAATTTCATTCTCAAAACTGCGGAGATTTGTTTGTGGAATAGCAGTGGAGTCAGATATGTTGAGCTTTTTAACTGCAACAACCTGTCCATCTGGCAAATCAGCTCTGTAAACGCTTCCAAATCCTCCTCTTCCAATGCAATACTTCTCGCTGAAATCTTCAGTTGCCTTGGCAATATCTCCAAATGTGAGTCTGCCCTCCTTTTCCCAAATGAATGATCCAGTATTTCCAAAGGTTGTAGTTTTACTTTCTTCATCATGTTTATCTGTTTTCTTCCTGAAGATAAGACATCCAACAATAATGGTTGCCAAAATTATGATGCTGGCAACTGGAACAATCGAAGCAATCAGAATCTTTATCCTCTTATTTTGTGACTTGGAAGTTGAAGAAATGATCTCACAAGGTGATAATCCTTCGGCAGGTCCACACAGGCCAGGGTTTCCAATATAAGTTGCGGCAGGTACTTTTGTGAATATCCCACCCGAGGGGATCGGACCAGATAGCTTGTTATAGGAGAAATTGAGATTCCTCAGACTAAACATTCCAGTTAATGATGAAGGAATTCTTCCTGAAAGGTTGTTACGTGACAGGTTGAGAGTCTCCAAAGAGGTTAGCTTTCCCAAATTTGATGGAATCATCCCAGACAACGAATTGTTGCTAAGATCCAAAAATAACTGTAACATCACCAAGTTTCCAAGTTCAGATGGAATGTTCCCTGATAAAAAGTTACTGCTTAAATTCAAGCTTATCAAGTTTTCACAATTCCCAAGCTCTTCTGGAATGTTTCCTGATAATGTATTTGCTGACAAATCGAGAAACTGGAGCCGTGTCAAGCGGCCAATAGTTCGAGGAATTGATCCATTCAACTGATTGTTTCTCAGATTGAGACTGAACAGTTGGCCTGAACTTCCCAATTCAGCAGGAAGTTTGCCTGTCAATTCATTTGAGCCCAAGTCAAGAAGACCTAACTGTGTCAAATTTCCTAACTCGGCTGGAATAAGTCCAGAAATTTTATTGTGATCCATCTGGATATTGGTAAGCTGTTCATATTGTCCCCATTTTGGTGCAAGTTGGCCGGTAAATTGGTTTCTGCCAAGAGAGATGAATTTAAGATCTGGATGAATTCCAAATGCCTCTGAGATGTCTCCTGAAAATCGGTTGTCATCGAGCCTTACTCTCTGAAGGCTTGAACAATTCTTCAAACACTCTGGCAATGGACCTGAAAAATTGTTGTTGTTCGCTGTAAATTGATTTAAAGCAAAGCCACTGCATAGACCAGGTGGCAGTTCCCCAGAGAAGAAGTTACTGGAAAAGCTAACATTGGCCAATCCAAGACTTCTTTTTCCCAGGTCCTGTGGAATGATTCCTGAAAATTGATTGTCAAACAGGGAGAGAGCCTCCAAACTACTCAGGTTAGAGATGGACTCTGGCAACTGTCCACTCAATTGATTTGTATCGAGGTCGAGAACTTGAAGTAATTTTAGATCTCCAATCGCAGGTGGAATGGTTCCAGTAAAATTGTTGAAGAAAAGGTTTAGGATTGAAAGATTCGTGAGCTTCGTGATTGTTATAGGAATTGCGCCTGAAAAATTGTTTCCTGAAAGGTCGAGGACCATTAAGTTTTGTAGATTTCCAATCTCTTGTGGAATGGACCCTGAAAATGTGTTATTGTACAGTAAAAGGTAATTGAGATTCGTCAGTAAGTCTATCTCAGGTGGAACTTCCCCGGTGAAATGGTTATTTTGAAGCTGCAATGATGTTAATTCAGTCCAATGGCTGATGAATTGATGCAATATATCTCCAGAGAGATTATTATCGGACAATCCCAACTGAATTAATTTGGTCAAATTTGAAAAGGATGAAGGCAAAGGTCCAGTAAGTGAATTAAGGGCGAAAGCCAGGTAAGTAAGGTTAGCACACTGGCCAAGCTCAGACGGAATCGTGGAATTCAAGCCATTCATTCGGAGATCCAGTTGCTTAAGATCCCTCAGTTTTCCCAAAGAAGATGGAATACTTCCTTTAAACGAATTGTTAAACAGCTCAAGAATTTGGAGACCATATATCAAGTCAATGGTATCAGGTATTGAGCCAGAGAACATGTTATTCGCTAACCGAATATCTTTCAACTTTGAAAGATTGGTTAGATTTGCTGACAAAAGCCCTTGAAATGAATTGGTGGTGAGATTCAGATATTCGAGCTTGAGCAGATTCTTGAATACCGATTCAGGGATTTGGCCGGTAAAATTGTTTACTGACAAGTCAAGAAAAGTGAGGTTGGGACAACTGGAAATAAAACCTGGAAATTCCAAGGTGAGTGAGTTGTAATAAAAGCTCAGGTAAGTCAAGAAAGGGAATCCCCGGATCCTAGACCAGTCGGTAGACTCCAAGTAATTTGAACCAAAATCCAAGTATCTCACCTTTTGAAGATTGCCAATTTGGTAAGGAACCCTCCCATTCAGATTGTTGTTATACAAACTAATGTACTGAATCTCTTTAAAATTCCCGACCTCTGCTGGAATGATGCCATCGAATAAATTGTTGCTGAGGTCCAAGAAAGTTATCTTTGATAGATTCCCAATACTTGATGGTATCGAACCGTTGAAATTATTCCCATTGAGACTGAAACTGGCGAGACTTGGAAATGAGCCAAAATCAAGTTCATTAATCCTTCCTGAGAGATTTGCATGTGACAAATTTATGCCAGAAACCGAGCCACCAGCGTTGCAGCTAATCCCCGTCCATTTGCAGAGATTTCTTATGTTGTTTAGTGACCATGAATTGAGAGAAGAAACTGGTGACAAGCTCCTCTTCCATGTCACCAATGCTTCTGCTTCTGTTCTTGCAGAAGATTCAGTCTTTAATGGAAGCAGGGTAAAAAGAAGAATATGAAGCAAGAAAACGAAAGATTTCTGGGATGTTTTCATATCTATTTTCTTGAAGATAATATGCTAAATTCTCCCCATATCGTTTCTTTAAGGTGGTAGATCAGAGCTTGGAGAGGGAAATATTTGCAATCAATTGGTGACAGAATCAAGAATGTGTGGAAGAGATAAGGTAATAAGTCAAAGAAGGTAATAAATTTTTTATATTTCTTCAACAGTATGAACACTATAAAACATGGCGGACTAAATGCGTTTCCCATTGACCAAAACCAAAAGAAATCGGAAGATGGGGACATCACATCACGTCTTTAAGCCAAATCCACCCATCCCCACTTAGTGAAGGGTTGACAACCATAGATATTGCTATTAAAACAAAATCAGTGGCAATGGTACAAGAAATCTAGAATAAAATAATATTAATTTAAAAAAAAAATAGAATTCTTAGGTTTATTAATGTTCAGCTTTACGTTTTACTTTTTAAAATGTTTTTTGTTTTTATTGTTTGCAATATAAACGATCTATTAAAATTTTCATATCCTTAAAACAAAGTTATGTCACTATTTATTATTCAAAATTTCTTTTTCTATGACAATTCATCAAAATTCGTAAAAATATGGGAAATAAAAATTGATTATATTACTCACAAGGCTAAATGTTCTTTATTCTATTTTCATATTTGCAGTTTTGGTGTATGTATTTCTAAAGTGAAAACTAGCATTAAAAATAAAATAAAAAATCATTCGAGAAAAAAATAAGCTCACAATATACAAGATATATTTCATTGTTACAAATTAAAACTACTCGTATCCTAATGTTTTTTCCTAAAAAAAATAATTTGAATAATACTCTCCTATTTTTAGTTAGAGTAGCTCTCTTGTGAGATTGTCTCACGAATCTTTATCTATGAAACGAGTCAACCATACCGATATTCATAATAAAAAGTAATACTCTTAGCATAAAAATTAATATTTTTTCATGGATAACCCAAATAAGAGATCCGTCTCACAAAATACGATCCGTGAGACCGTGTCACACAAATTTTTGCCTTTTTACTTATGGAAATGTGATTAAAAAAAATCCAACAAGGCTATTTATTTAAGAGCAAAAAAAGATTCATACCACAACCTGATGAACAGTTTTATGCAGGTGGGAAAACAATATAATATAAATATTGTTTTATTTTATTTTCTTAAAAAAAATGATTGAGAGAACTCTACTTTTGAATTTTCAAATAAAGTTGACTTTATTGAAAAAACTAGAAGAGAAAATAATTGACTATACAAATTTCAAAAACTAACGGCTGTCATTTACATCAGCAAGCTGGGCATTATCTGAAGTTGAGGTCCAAGATATGCATCCGGGCTATGTCCAACAATTTGTTTGTAGATTATATTATTGTTTTTAAATGCAAAAGTCATAAATTTAGAGAATTTTTAATTTGGAAAATAAATAAATAATGATGGGTTGAGTAAATATTGGGAGTAGTTGGGTGATAAATGGTCTTCTTAAATTAAAATAAATTAGTTGTTAGAGGTGAAAATAAAGACAGCGTAGGCAATTAACAACACTAGCTGCACATTTAAATTTTTATAAAAATATATGTTTCAACCCTCAAAAAAATATTTGCATAAATCCACCCAATAAACATTTTGTTGAAAGCAAAAACTTGTGTGAGACGGTCTCACATGTCGTATTTTGTGAGACAGATCTCTTATTTGGTTTATCAATAAAAATTTATTACTTTTTAAGCTAAAAGTATTATTTTTTATTGTGAATATCGGTAGAGTTGACCCGTCTCACAGATAAAGATTCGTGAGATCATCTCACAAGAGACCTACTCGTTGTTGAATTTAAGAAATTCAACCATCAGAATTTTATTTGCGTAATATTTATGGCTATTCGTCAAATATATCATACTATTAACGTAAAAGACCTTAAATTTTGATTTTTCAAAACTTCTGAAATTTATTTTCCTGCTATATTAATTAACATGAGAAGCAGTAAGCCTCAATGGAGAAAAATAAAATCTAGACTTGGACTTTTTGCTCTGAAAGACGATTGATCAGTTGGGAGTAGCTAGTACACAACGTCAAATTGTAATAAACATATTAAGATCTGAAGTTTCAATTTTCACGTAAATCCATACATTGAAATCGAATATTATTTTTAATCTGTTTAATAATGTGTTAATTGATAACGTGAAGCTAAACTTTAATCCCTAGCTTTTTGGGCTGATATCAAAAAACGAAGATCTAAATAGTCAAAAAACAAAGATCTAATATTCGTTGTCTTTTTTTTTATTGATGATGTAATAAATTATTTTTAATGCATTTATGTATTATTTAGCGTATGTTTTATTTACGAACAAGGGCGGATTATTTCAGGGGATAGCATGTGATTCGACCCAGGCTAGCTCCTTCCTTGAGGGCTTAGCTGTAATTCCCAGGGCTAGTGTTTTTTATTAGGTAAATCCAATTCTAAATATTTTTATAAGCTTTCTAACAACCCTCGATCTTTAAGTTTAATTTTGGATGACGGATTTGATTTCGATTATAATTTTAGTGTTAACAACGAAACAATAGATGAAATCTTAAATCCATGCATGACTTATTTATACATTTGTAACACAAATTAGAATGACTTTCAAATGTCTTCATTATTGTTAAACTTGAAATCTATCTCAATTAACATGAAACATTATTTAAACATGCAACATGTAAATTTGAAGTCTATGATATCGGTTATCTAAAACGGTTGATTCCATCCTACATGTAGGGACACTATCCACATGATAGAATCAAGGGCCCAAATTTAGCCACACATACACGGGGTCCACTAATTTTTTTAAAATCACATATGTGTGTGAATCTTGTCCATCCAAATCATGTGGAGGCAGTACCCCTTAGGTAGCATGGACTTAACCATCTAAAACTAAGGAAAAAGATATGCATATATTTGAATTCAATGGACTTGAAATATATCCATCCAAATGCAATATATACTTTAGGAAACTATTTGTTGCAGATCTTTTTGTCTTTTAAAAATGGGTATATTGAATTCAAAATATTGTAGAAATTGTGTTAATTTATTTGTTTTGTTTTATAACCAAAATAATATATTTAAATTCGATATTTTTTTATCCTAGAAAATATCTATATAAAAAGAAATAAGATCACATCAAATTTTAAAATCAAACAGAATATTTGAACTTGAAATCAGGGACGGATCCAGGAATAAAAGTTGGGGGGGCTTGAAGTCAATATGATAAGTTATATATTATTAAAAAAAATTTACATTATATCGTTCAACGAAGTTGTGCCATACGAGATTTTAAAACATAAAATTCATCAATATGTTTAGCTAAATCTCGTTCAATATAGAGTGTCAAACAATCGGCAAGAAAGTCATCCTCCATTTTATTGCGAAGTGCCGTCTTCACATGCTTCATTGCTGAAAAAGCCCGCTCAGTAGTGGCAGTAGACACAGGTAATGTCAAAACAAGATGAATCAATCTAGTCAACATAACATAAACACTTGACCGTCCACTCTCGGTCAATTGCTGACACAACTCAACAAGTGTAGAAACCTTTAAATTCTGCATCACATCAAGTTTATAATGTATCAATTCATACTCTAAAGCAACAATTTCTTGATCTGTGAAATCTCCAGGATAAAACTTCTTCGCAAGCTTGCAAATATCATCACTGTTAAATGAGTCAAATGAATTTTTAGGATCTAAAGCTGTACTAAGAGAAAGAAGTTCCACCGATGACTCATTGAACCGAGTATTTAACTCCATCAAAATGAAATCTATTGCTGCATTAAAAACATCAAAGTGGTAATGATGTTCTATTGTAGTTTGCCGACAGGAACGTCCAATCTTATATAGACAATCAAGGTCAGGTACATCAATTTCATTTCTTGAGCAAAAAACTTTAACTTCCTGAAGAAATTCATTCCACCCACATTCTCTAAATTCTTGAAGGCAAGTTTTGGTAGTAGTGACAAATGTGATAGCAGTCAAAATGTCTTGAGATTTTCTTTGAAGAATTTGGATATTGGGAAATAGAAGACTTTCACTGGATTGATGTTGCATTGTAAGGACCGTAGGAATTGAAGTATCTTCACTAGCTTGACGATCTCTCTTCTTAAAGAAAGAGGATATCAATGTTTTTCCTTTCTTTGTAGCAGATTGATATTCCATTTTGAAATAGTTCAATTTATAATCCTAAACAAGAATAAAATAATTATTAACCAAATAAACAAGTAATAGTCACTCAACAACTCAACAACAAACAATCAAGAAACCACAAATCACACACAGAGAAGCTATAAAAAACAAAATAAAAAATGTATAGCCGATTCTTACCTGGATTGTTGCCTTGCCGATGAGCAATTCGATTTCTTCGGGAGTCCGCAATTCTATTCTGTCGCTAAAGGGCTTGGGACTTGGGAGAGAAATTTTGTAGAATTGAGGTGGGGCGGATCAGAGGATAAATTTGGTCTCATCCTTGTAAATGGACGGGACTTGATTGGACTAAGACATTGATGTACGACGGTTTTTGAAACAACCGTCGCTATTAGCGACGATTTTTCAAAAAACAGTCGCTAATAGCGACTGTTATTAGCGACTGTTTGAATAAACCGTCACTAGTAGCGACAGTGCAATTAAAACCGTCGCCGATCCAGATCGGCGGCGGTTTTACTAAAACCGTCGCAAATATTAGCGACGGTTTTTGAAAAACCGTCGCTAAATTATTAAAAAAGTGGGCTGGGCTACAGCCCAGTACAGCCCTAGAATACATCCGTCTCTGCTTGAAATATCCTCCTTTAAATTTAGAAGGAAAAATCAAATAATTTATCAACAACATTAAAATCCTCAATTTTGTTGGCCGGAAACATTTAGAAGTAATGAATATTCAAGGTATTAAGCATAAACAAAAGTACACATGAAATTAAGATTTTAATTTTTCATTTTTTAGGTATAGGTTTAACATTTATGATCAAATTCAAAAACTATTATAAAACACACATATTTGTGTGTGTGTGTTTGTGTATATATATATATATACACACAATTGTTTATGCAATTCAATTCATACATGTTATTTTATATGTAAATACACAATTTATTGTAAAAAATATCAAAAATCATATATTCTTGTGAAGATAATGTAAGTAGTTATATATATATATATATAATTGTGTATGAATGTGTTACCTTGATAAGAGAATTGTATGTGGAGAATTCTAGTTTATAGAGAATTTTGTTGTACAAGACAATTAGATCCACACAATCAAAAAATAAAATATCTCAAAAATATAATTAGAATACACCTAATTTACTATTCTTTTTTTTTTTTCAACCATCTGTTTCTTTTTTATCTTTTATTTATTTTTTTGATTCCTCTATTTTTTATTTTTCATGAAAAATTATATTTTTGAGAAAAAATTCTAAAAAACTTGTTAAATAAAAAAAAGTTTTAGATTTTTTTAATTTTTTTTTAATAAAAAAAATCGACTGGATCCATGACGCCCAAATCATACGATTGAGTGGGAAAATTAATTCTTATTTTATATATTCAAGGTCATGAAGTTTAGCTTTTTAGTCCAAATCTCTCTGAAGCCATTCCTTGGCCGTCAAAAGTCCACCGAAGGTGTTCTGCCGCCGCCGACCATCTCATCACCTCCGCCGCCAAGGCTCCGGAGAAAGTAGTCCCGATCGAAGTGCTTGGATGCTTTGATGGCCGATGCAGATGACGCCACCGAACCAAAAACTGCGGTAACAATGTTCAGTATTGACGTTTTGGGCCTGGAAAAAAAAAATTCAACTTGCTGGAAAATGGCAAGACTTGTTTTTACGTTCATCTTTTTCTTTCCGAAATCTAAATCTTTTTTGTTACCAAATTTATATTATCTCAAAAATTGTTTAGTTTTTGTTTTTGTTGAATTGGAGGGACAAAGGGGAGAATTTTTCGTTGGACTCAGCAATCTTAATTCTTGTGTATAACTACTACTCAGGGATCCATCAACCCTTACATTTTCCATTGCTGCAAGAGTTGTGCGAGGAAGAGACGGACCAAATATCTTCCTCAAGAAGTGTTTTTCGAATTTCTTTCGTATCTTTCGGCTCAGGTCTTATATGATGTGATGAGGCATGTTTGCAAAGAATGGAACCTTATCATCCGTTCCCGAGTTTTCATCAACCACCATCTCCGGAATTCAGCTACTGGAATTATAATCCAGGAGTGTTTGCCTCTGGCTGACAATGTGGTTTATGTGGAAATGCGAAGGGGTTGTATGGAGATATCTAAGCTTGACTACCGTTTTAAAAACCTAGTGTGGACTAGCTGCAATGGTTTAGTATTGTCCTATGATCCCAGAGACCGTCAAATTCTTTATGTTATTAATCCCTTAACAAAGCAGTGGGCCGTTCTTCCTCCATATTTGCATAAAATAATATTCTTTCCGTCTTTTGGCTTAGCATTTTGTGAAGCTTCCATGGAGTATAAAGTGGTATATGCGTGCGGCGAAGAATTTTTGAATCCGAGGACGCGTATTCATGTGCTAACTGTTGGAGTTGATAAAGTTTGGAGATGCATCGACATAAATCCCTTTGACGGAATTGCCTATCGTAGTCCGTTCGTTACTGGAGGCTATGTGCACTTCATAGGGCAAACTGTTGTTTTGACTTTTAATGTGGAGACTGAAGCCGTTTGCCGTTTCTCTCTTCCTCAGTTAATAGCGTCTACCAAACGTGGAAAGTTTATGGCAATGGGAAGTAATCTATCCTTCTTTTGTGTGACAACTAAGTTTTTGACGGATGTTTGGGAAATGAATCCCAAAACTGGGGAATGGATCATGACGCTTAAAATTGATTTGAAACCAGTGAGGCACAGGTTCAAGGAAATTTCCCAAGTCAAGAATTTCTCATCACTATTTCCCTGTTGTTGGTTAGTCGTTAGGGAGGTGTTGCTCTTCTGCGATTGGTATCCCACGAGGCATTGCATAGCTTATAATGTTAAAACAAGAGAAATTCGGTTGATTGAGCTGAGCGCCGATGCGAAAAGACACCATTTTCGAGGCCATGTGAACAGCTTGGTTTCGTTGGAAGGAGGATTTTAAGACCAATTTCAAGACTGGATCACATGGAGCTTTAAATAATTTAAATTTAATTGTTGCTGCGAATGAATTATTATTCGATGAACTCGTTTCTTCTCGATTCGTACGAGTTATTTCAAGATATAAGTTGTTTTCATAGGTTTGAAATGTTTAGTTTTAGAGTAGGTCTATTGTGAGACGGTCACGAATCTTTATCTGTGAGACGGATCAACCCTACCGATATTCACAATAAAAAATAATACTCTTAGCATAAAAAATAATAATTTTTCATGTATGACCCGAATAAAAAATTTGTATCACAAAATACGACATGTGAGACTGTCTCACACAAATTTTTACCTGAGTTTTATACTTTTATTTCAAGATAGTCACCTAGATTATTTTGAAGGATTCCCAATATTTACGAATCTCTTTCTCGAGACCAACTAATGAGACTTTTATCCGTATGGTTCGCCAGAAACATGTAAAATTTGAGTTTGGATGAAAATATTTTATTCATCCATACAAGTTAAAAGAGTTTCAAACCATAAGAGAAGATCGTTCCAATGTCTTTATTTATATTTGAAGGATTTCGAATTATAATAGACTTGATTATATCCATATATGCAATTTAAATGTTATTTATGATTCCTTCATCTGAAAAATCTCAAATCAAATACTTCATTGTAAATCAAATACTTTGGGATACTATCCAAGTGTGGTGTATATAATATAGAGATTTAATGACTTTTTAAAATGATAGATTTATGTGTATTTGATAAATTTTTATTAACTTTCACATAATCTCACTTATTTACAAACATATTTATGTAAATTCATGGTGGATTTTTTGTTATATTTTTGTTGACTTTTGTAAAAAAAATTATATAGAATTCCATATATTTGTATCTAATTATAACATATTATTATTTTATTAATTTATTTGAATTAATAATTCATTAATATAAATAATAGATTCAGTTTGACAATAATATTAATAATCATTGTATGGATATAATTTTTTAGAAAATATTGTGATGGTTTTCATTTCATTTCATTTGAAAATGCTAAAAAGAATTAAAACAAACCCCTACTGATATTTAATGCAAAAGTGGAGGGTGGCAGCGTCCTAATTAAAGTAAAATGATGAAAAAACAAATATTGATGGGAGAGGTGACGGTTGGGTGTGGGTATTGTGCTTTAAAGAGTTATATCCAGCATGATATAAATTGGATGAATATCCACTTGACTATACAGTGTGGTGTACTTTTTCAAATTGTTGGGCCGACAAACACATGGATCATGAATTCGAAATTATTATGTTTGTTGATACTTCCAGAGCTTTGACTATTTTAGAGACTATAGAATCTGATACTGACGAAGATGGAGAAGACAACAATTGTACGCATTATATGTTATGTATGGAATTAATTTTGCCGTTTATTTGACATTTTTTAAAGAAAAAACAAAAGTTTAATTTTTACAGCTGATGGATTTTCTATTCAACAAGTTATAACCAAAATATGGATTTGGATCATGACCTGAACGATATCGTACATGCACCTGACGACTTTTATCTAAGGGCTAGTGCAGTCGTAGACAGTGATGACAACCTTCTTTATTAAACACCAGCTTTCCCTCATGTTTTGTTGATTAATTTAATTTTTTAAACCATTTTTTTCCGTACTTTTTTATCTGTGCTTAAATGTAATGATGTTGTATTATGTGTGCAGGTAAACCCTGAGGAGATTTGGAGATATGGAAGGCTTTCGACCTCAGAGAAAATATGGAGCTAAACATTGTTGGAGAAATGTATAAGATGATTAAAGCAGAGTCATCTCTGATGTGTGGGGCGGTGGTGTTGTTATCAGTACTCGCAACACACTTGTGTTTGAAGGAGTTATATCCAGCATGATGTAAATTGGATGGAATCCACTGGGCTATAAGGCGTGGTGTACTTCTTCAAATTGTTGGACAAAAAAACATATGGATAACGAATTTGGGCCAAACACAAGGAATTATGGATTTGGGTCTTGGCATCTTGGACGACTCATCCATTAGGTCACACGTGTAGGGGGGGAGGAGGGGGGCAGTGCTAGGATTCTTGTTTACAATCATTTTGATTTGGAATTATTATGTTTGTTGATACTTCCAGAGCTTTGACTATTTTACATGGCTATAGAATCTGGTACTGACGAAGATGAAGAAGACAACAATCGTACACATTATATGTTATGTATGGAATTAATCTCGTCGTTTATTTGAGATTTTTTAAAGGAAAAACACAAGTTTAATTTTTACAGCTGATGTAGTCTATTCAACAAGTTATAACCAAAATATGGATTTGGACCATGACCTTAACGATATCGTACATGCACCTGACGACTTTTATCTAAGGGCTAGTGCAGTCGTAGAAAGTGATGATAGCCTCATTTATTAGACACCTGCTTTCCCTCATGTTTTGTTGAATAATTTAATTTTTTAAACCACTGTTTTCCCTACTTTTTTTATGTGCTTAAATGTAATGAGGTTGTATTATGTGTGCAGGTAAACCCTGAGGAGATTTGGAGATATGGAAGGCTTTCGACCTCAGAGAAAATAGGGAGCTAAACATTGTTGGAGAAATGTATAAGATGATTAAAGCAGAGTCATCTCTGATGTGTGGGGCGGTGGTGTTGTTATCAGTACTCGCAACACACTTGTGTTTGAATGAGTTATATCCAGCATGGATGTAAATTGGATGGAATCCACTGGGCTATAAGGCGTGGTGTACTTCTTCAAATTGTTGGACAAAAAAACATATGGATAACGAATTTGGGCCAAACACAAGGAATTATGGATTTGGGTCTTGGCATCTTGAGCGACTCATCCATTAGGCCACACGTGTAGGGGGGAGGAGTGGGGCGTGCTAAGATTCTTGTTTATAGTCGTTATGATTTGGAATTATTATGTTTGTTGATAATTCCAGAGCTTTGACTATTTTACAGGCTATAGAATCTGGTACTGACGAAGATGAAGAAGACAACAATCGTACGCATTATATGTTATGTATGGAATTAATCTCGTCGTTTATTTGACATTTTTAAAGGAAAAACACAAGTTTAATTTTTACAGCTGATGGAGTTTATTCAACAATTTATAACCAAAATATGGATTTGGATCATGACCTGAACGATATCGTACATGCACCTGATGACTTTTATCTAAGGGCTAGTGCAGTCGTAGGCATTGATGATAGCCTTATTTATTAGACACCTGCTTTCCCTCATGTTTTGTTGATTAATTTAATTTTTCAAATAATTGTTTTCCCTACTTTTTTTATCTGTGCTTAAATGTAATGAGGTTGTATTATGTGTGCAAGTAAACCCTGAGGAGATTTCGGAGATATGGAAGGCTTTCGACCTCTGAGAAAATAGGGAGCTAAACATTGTTGGAGAAATGTATAAGATGATTAAAGCAGAGTCATCTCTGATGTGTGGGGCGGTGGTGTTGTTATCAGTACTCGCAACACGGTTGTGTTTGAATGAGTTATATCCAGCATGATGTAAATTGGATGGAATCCACTGGGCTATAAGGCGTGGTGTACTTCTTCAAATTGTTGGACCGACAAACACATGGATAACGAATTTGGGCCAAACACAAGGAATTATGGATTTGGGTCTTGGCATATTGAGTTACTCATCCATTAGGCCACATGTGTAGGGGGGAGGAGGGGGGAGTGCTAGGATTCTTGTTTATTGTCGTTTCGATTTGGAATTATTATGTTTATTGATAATTCCAGAGCTTTGACTATTTTACAGGCTATAGAATCTGGTGCTGACGAAGATGAAGAAGACATCAATCATACGCATTATATGTTATGTATGGAATTAATCTAGCCGTTAATTTGACATTTTTTAAAGGAAAAACACAAGTTTAATTTTTACAGCTGATGGAGTCTATTCACCAAGTTATAACCAAAATATGGATTCGGACCATGACCTGAACGATATCGTACATTCCTCTGACGACTTTTATCTAAGGGCTAGTGCAGTCGTAGACAGTGATGACAACCTTCTTTATTAGACACCGCTTTGCCTCATGTTTTGTTGATTAATTTAATTTTTTAAACCATTGTTTTCCATACTTTTTTTATCTGTGCTTAAATGTAATGAGCTTGTATTATGTGTGCAGGTAAACCCTGAGGAGATTTTGAAGATATGTACGGCTTTCGACCTCAGAGAAAATAGGGAGCTAAACATTGTTGGAGAAAGGTATATGATGATTAAAGCAGAGTCATCTCTGATGTGTGGGTCGGTGGTGTTGTTATCAGTACTCACAACACGCTTGTGTTTGAAGAAGTTATATCCAGCATGATGTAAATTGGATGGAATCCACTGGGCTATAAGACGTGGTGTACTTCTTCAAATTGTTGGATCGACAAACACATGGATAAGAATTTGGGCTAAACACAAGGGATTATGGATTTGGATCTTGGCATCTTGGGCGACTCATCCATTAGGCCACACGTGTAGGGGGGGAGGAGGGGGCGTGCTAGGATTCTTGTTTATAGTCATTTCGATTTGGAATTATTATGTTTGTTGATAATTCCAGAACTTTGACTATTTTACAGGCTATAGGATCTGGTACTGACGAAGATGAAGAAGACAACAATCGTACGCATTAATCTTGCCGTTTATTTGACATTTTTTAAAGGAAAAACACAAGTTTAATTTTTACAGCTGATGGAGTGTATTCAACAAGTTATAACCAAAATATGGATTTGGACCATGACCTGAACGATATCGTACATGCACATGACGACTTTTATTTAAGGGCTACTGCAGTCCTAGACAGTGATGACAGCCTTCTTTATTAGACACCCGCTTTCCCTCATGTTTGTTGATTAATTTAATTTTTTAAACCATTGTTTTCCCTACTTTTTTCTCTGTGCTTAAATGTAATGAAGTTGTATTATGTTTGCAGGTAAACCCTGGGGAGATTTCGGAGATATGGAAGGCTTTCGGCCTCATAAGAAATACGGAGCTAAACAATGTTGGAGAAAGGTATACGATGACCAAAGCAGAGTCATCTCTGATATGTGGGGTGGTGGTGTTGTTATCAGTACTAGTAACACACTTGTGTTTGAAGGAGTTATATCCAGCATGATGTAAATTGGATGGAATCCACTGGGCTATAAGGTGTGGTGTACTTCTTCAAATTGTTGGACCGACAAACACATGGAAATTGAATTTGGGCCAAACACAAGGAATTATGGATTTGGATCTTGGCATCTTGAGCGACTCATCCATTAGGCCACACGTGTAGGGGGGAGGAGGGGGGCGTGCTAAGATTCTTGTTTATAGTCGTTCCGATTTGGAATTATTATGTTTGTTGGTAATTCCAGAGCTTTGACTATTTTACAGGCTATAGAATCTGGTACTGACGAAGATGAAGAAGACAACAATCGTACGCATTGTATGTAATGTATGGAATTAATCTTGCCGTTTATTTGACATTTTTTAAAGGAAAAATACAAGTTTAATTTTTCAGCGGATGGAGTTTATTCAACAAGTTATAACCAAAATATGGATTTGGACCTTGACATGAACGATATCGTACATGCACCTGACAACTTTTATCTAAGGGCTAGTGCAGTCGTAGACAGTGATGAGAGCCTTCTTTATTAGACACCTGCTTTCCCTCATGTTTTGTTGATTAATTTAATATTTTAAACCATTGTTTTCCGTACTTTTTTTTATCTGTGCTTAAATGTAATGAGGTTGTATTATGTGTGCAGGTAAACCCTGAGGAGATTTCGGAGATATGCAAGGCTTTCGACCTCAGAGAAAATAGGGAGCTAAACATTGTTGGAGAAATGCATATGATGATTAAAGCAGAGTCATCTCTGATGTGTGGGGCGGTGGTGTTGTTATCAGTACTCGCAACAGGCTTGTGTTTGAAGGAGTTATATCCAGCATGATGTAAATTGGATGGAATCCACTGGGCTATAAGGCGTGGTGTACTTCTTCAAATTGTTGACCGACAAACACATGGATCATGAATTTGGGCCAAACACAAGGAATTATAGATTTGGGTTTTGGCATCTTGGGCGACTCATCCATTAGGCCACACGGGGGGGGTGGGGGGGGTGGGGTGGGGGGTTGATTAATTAATTTTTTTAAACCATTGTTTTCCATATTTTTCTACATGTGCTTAAATATAATGAGGCTGTAATATGTGTGCAGGTAAGACTTGAAGAGATTTCGGAGATATGAAGGGCATTCGACCTCAGAGGAAATTGAGAGCTACACATTGTTGGAGAAATATATATGATGATTAAAGTAGAGTCATCTCTGATGTGTGGGGGTTTTTGTGTGCGTGCTAGGATTCTTGTTTATAGTCATTTTGATTTGGTCTTGCCGCTTATTTCTCATTTTTTTATGACAAACACAAGTCTAATTTTTACAGCTGATGAAGTGTATTAAACAAGTTATAACCAAAATATGGATTTGGACATTGGCTTGAACGATATCGTATATTACACCTGGTGACCTTTATCTACACGGAGTAGTTGGGTGTGTAGAGTGTTGCCAACAGAATGTTCTTCATTATGTTGTCTACATTGTGTTTTTGGATGACTTTCATTCGTATAATTCATGCAGGATTAGAGTGTCATTGTTTTCGCTCGCAAGCGCACGGTTGTGAAGTTTTAATATATAAAAGTAAAGTATCGTTTCCACGAGAAGTGTATAACTAAAAATATATCAGTGCTTGTAATTAAAGAGTCACGACTTTATCTATAAAATTCAATACAAGGTTTGGTTTGTTTGAAAATAAATTAATTGCAAATAAATATTAATCTAATCACTGAGTAGAGAAAATATCTAGATGAATGATTTCACTAAGTTTTCTCGATAATTATTCCCGGTTGAATTTATATTCATTATTTAATGATCAAGAACACTTAATTATTTTATTCCACCTTTCCCAAGTGACGAATAAATTTTATCATTATAACTTCGATCCAAACATTCCTCTAATAAGAATATAGGTTTAAATGATAAATGTAAACAATGTTCTTACATAGGCCTCTCCCGAGTTGTAGAATCAATCAGACAACAAACAATTTATGGCCAGTAAATTGCAGTCGAATAAAAACAAAGAAACACAATTAAACCAAAACGGAATTTAATCATATAAACAATCACGTCAAATCATCGTATCCACAAAGCTACATCATCTTCTAGAATGAAAAATTGGTTCATAACGAAATCTAAACAAAAACAAGACATGTTCAAAGGTTTAGACATCGCAACACAAGAAAATAAAAGGGCGAAAGATTAGATGACAAATCAGAAGTGGCTTCTCTGTCCCCAGATTCGCCGTTCTTCGTCGTTGCGATCCAGTCTTGTGCTCCAATCCTACGTCTCGTGCATGTATCATGTTCTCTCGTGTGTTTTTCTTTCCAAAAATGGCCCCCCTTCATCTGCAACCCTATTCTTTCTTTTATTCTTTCGAACGGGCCGTAAACGAAACCCAGTTGTGTGTTTCTCGCCGACACGGCACTGCTTTCTCGCCGCCACGGTGCTGCTCGCCCGTTCCTCGAGTGCGTAGCGCCGCGACGCTGCCCAGGCTCTTGTTGCTCGCAATTCTGGCGCTGTGGCGCTATTCCTTGGTGCTACGACACCATATTCTCAATAATTCAACATTCAAAAATGACCCTAATTGTCATTACTTCACCAATAGTTGTTTACCTCCTGTACGACACAAAAACAACGAATACCAAGCGTAATTATATTCTAAACTAACATAATTCAAATGGATTAACATACAAATTAAGTGTCATTCTTGCGTTATCAACCCCCAAACTTGAACTGTTGCTAGTCCCGAGCAAAATAAAAGTAAGAACTCAATCAAAACTTTAATTCTAACAACTATAAGTCATGGATATGCAAAAAGTGACATTGGCCTTCGACTTATCCATGACTCTTTTCTAACGACTCTATAATGCAATAATGAAAATGACATTATTTTTTTAAATCAAAAGAAAAACGACTCGACTAGACTAAACTGTGCATGGGGTAACTAATCATGCAGTGCAATACTCAAAACAAATTAATAACTCAAACTCAAAAATAAGCGAAGCAAAAAACAATAGTGCAGTACTCAAAACGAATTAATAACTCAAACTCAAATAAGCGAAGCAAAAAACAATAAGCGAAGCAGAAAAAGCAAAGTTAACAACAACCCCCCAAACTTAAGTACGTGCATTGTCCCCAATGTACAGTAATAAATCAAGAAAAGCATGAGATCATGTACCTCGTACCGCGAGCATTAGGACTTGCTATCCTTGCTTGAGTCATCCTACTCGTCCTCATCATACTCGGCATCATCCTCTATGGGTCAGTGTGTAAATGCTGTCGAGGATGGAAATGGCTCGTCGGAAGCGCTAGTCGCAGGGAAGCGCTGCTCAAGCGTAGAAGTAAAATCTTGCATGAAATCCATGTGCTGGCGTGTGATCCGCCACTGTCTCCTCATCATGCGCTCTAAATCATCGAGACGCTCGTGTGCGGTCTGTCCCCTCCCTGCACGTGCCTTTCGTGCTTGTGGTGCTTGTGGGGCGGGCTGTGACTACGCTCCACTCCCTAAAGCCTCGCCCGGACCACTCTCAATCTGCTTCCATCTTTTATCTCTCCGGAGCTTTCCAACCAGTAAGATATTGCCTTTCTTGTGCAACACTGGCTCACTATCATCCCATGTAACCCCAGCTAGGCGACATAGCTCCGTGATGGTCGAAGAATGAGGCATACTAACTGTGGAGATGCCCCGTGCAGCCTGCAAAATCGAAGTCATGATCACCCGACCTGCATCCACTGTCTTGACGGTGATGATACAGTAAACCAATGCTGCTTTCGTTTTCGTCACATCAGAAACATGCCAGATAGCATCAACCGCGAGGCTACAAAATGATACCAGTTATGCCTCCCTGATCATGGATGTCGCTGGAAATGTGACCGGGGATTGCTGACTATTGAGCTTACAAACCGTGCTTGGCTCACAAAGTGCGGTGATGATCGCCTCATAGGGATAGGCTTCTCTCATAAACCTCGTGTACTCGTCAGTGTCATAATTAGGCATTGAGTACAAAGAGTTAATAGTCCTACTGTCGAAAGCAACCATCTGCCCCCTGATTTTCACGTGATAATCCTCATGCTTAACTTTTAAATTAGCATAGAATTCCCGAACAAGAGACATCACAACATCTGTAGGCGGCTTCACAAACTCATTCCACTGCAAATACTGAGCCATAACTAATCTCACAACCCGGAACACTCTGATCCATCTCCCTGTCTCGCCGCATGTTTTTCTCTTGCAGTTTTGTACAATTTTCAGCGGCGACAGCATCCCAGAACTGTCGTCTATCAAAACCAGCAGCAGACGACTCACCATCCCCGGAGTCAACCTACTTACTCTTCTTGTTTGGCGGCATGCTTCAACTCAAATAATAAACCTCGCTCAATAGCACTTGTCCCTACAACAACTCATTGCAACAACGATATTCCCTCAATATATATGTACCACAATATCAACACAATATATCGATTACCACTTCCCTATAACATGTAATTCTCAATCCAAAAATCCTCAATAACAAGTTCACTCAGGTAATTTATCGAACATGTTATATGCACAAACTCAAGAACTCTATTCCTTCAAATTTGAACATGGAATTGCAGATTTAGGACACCAAGAAATATTACCTTGTGATAGGACCAAAATTTTTCTTGCACTCTATCCAGTGTCGACTAATTTTGAAGAATTCTCGATGAAATCTTTACGCCACATGAGACCTAGAAGGTGAGATGTGAAGATGAATTTGGGTTAGGAGTGATTTGTGTTGTGTATTGTGGAGTTTTGAATGAGAGAAATTGTGAAAGAGTCGATTTTCGGTGGTGGTTTAGGAGGAGCCGCTGCACTTATGATTGGGGTTTAGGTTAGAATGATTTCGGAAGTCCCTTTTTTTTCATATAATACGATCTAGCACCGTGGTGCTTGATAAGTAGCGCCGCAGCGCTGCTTCTTCGGCAGGCTAGCGCCGCAGTGCTTGTTGTTTAGTGCCGCGACCTTACTCCTCGGGTGCTTGGCACTGTGGCGCTTAAAGTATAGCGCCTAGGCGTTAGTCTTGCGCAAAATATATCAGTGTTTGTAATTAAAATAGTCACGACTTTATCTACAAAATTCAATACAAGGTTTGGTTTGTTTGAAAATGAATTAATCGCAAATAAATATTAATCTAATCACCGAGTCGAGAAAATATCAATGAGAGAAAATATCTAGATGAATGATTTCACTAAGTTTTTACGATAATTATTCCCAGTTGAATTTATATTCATTATTTAATGACCAAGAATACTTAATTATTTTATTCCCTCTTTCCCAAGTGACGATTAAATTGTATAATTCAAACTTCGATCCAAACATTCCTAATAAGAATCTAGGTCTAAATGATAAATGTAAACGATGTTCTTACCTAGGTCTCGCTAAAGTTATACGCCTTCCGAACGATATAAACATTCAACAATGTGTCTCTAATAATCTATAATTCTAGTCCCTCTCCCGAGTTGTAGAATCAATCAGAAAACAAACAATTTATGGCCAGTAAATTATAGTCGAATAAAAACAATGAAACACAATTAAACCAAAACGGAATTTAATCATATAAACAAACATGTAAAATCATCGTATCCACAAAGCTACATCATCCTCTAGAATGGAAAATTAGTTCATAACGAAATCTAAACAAAAACAAGACATGTTCAAAGGTTTAGACATCGCAACACAAGAAAATAAAAAGGGCGAAAGATTAGATGACAAATCAGAAGTGGCGTCTCTGTCCCCAGATTCGTCGTTCTTCGTCGTTGTGATATAGTCTTTCGCTCCAATTCTTCGTCTCGTGCGTGTATCGTGTTCTCTTGTGTGTTTTTCTCTCCAAAAACGGCCCCCCTTCATCTGCAACCCTAGTCTTTCTTTTATTCTCTTGAACGGGCCGTAAACGAAACCCAGTTGTGTGTTTCTCCCGCCACTAGCGCCGCGGCGCTGCTCAGGCGCCCGTTTCTCGAGGGTGTAGCGTCGCGGCGCTGCCACAAGCTTGTTCTTCGGCGGTGTGGTGCCACGGCGCTTGTTGCTCGCAATTCTGGCGCTGCGGCGCTGTTCCTTGGTGCTGCAGTGTCGTCTTCTCAATAATTCAACATTCAAAAAGCCCCTATTTGTCATTACTCCACCAATAGTCGTTTATCTCATGCACGACACAAAAACAACGAATATCAAGCGTAATTTTGTTCGAAACTAACGTAATTCAAATGGATTAACATATAAATTAAGTGCAAGAATTGCACTTATCAGTTATTAACTGGCTCCGCTTCATTATGTTGTTTAGATTTTGTCTTTGGATGATTTCAGCTAATTAGTTGACGATTTGTTGAATTTCCCACCTATTTTCTCTACTGATGAAAGCTTACATGACAAATAAAAATTCTATCGGATAATTATAAAAATAAGATGCATAAAAGCCAGATAGTGTATACACAACCTTTCATTATATCAACGGTAGAGCCTAGCTATGACTCTCAGCAGTTTTTCCAAAAACTTTACCAAACCAACATGCTTTTTAAAATTTATGCAAAATAACGCGAAATTTTGACACGTAGAATTTTTTAAAAATAACAATTTAGTTGAGAGACGGGAATTTAATTTTGTAAAAACATTGCGGGCACTTAAATCACCTAAATTCTTTTGCATTATAATATATATAATAATACAAAATAATGTATGTATCTATATAAATTGAATAATATAATAATGTCACGTTGTACATATAAATAATATATAACAATTTATATTACATATATGTATATGTAAGTATTTTTAATCTTAACACAATTAGATCATACGAGTCTTTAAATAATAATTTTTAATCTTAACACAATTAGATCATACGAGTCTTTAAATAATAATTGAAGTTAACATCATAGATCAAATTGTTAAAATTTCATCATATTCCGGACGAATGATAGAAAAATTAGTCAATTTTCCTCTCTTGTATAACATTTAGCCTTTTTCTATGTCAATTGACTCGATATTGGAAATAAGATGTAAGTCCCTCATAAACACATGACACGTACCAATGACACAATGCACCTTAAACTTGGACTTTTGCCACTTCAGACCGGAAAGAAATATTCTATAATTTGTGTAGTATCAATAAAAATTTATTACACGCAAATTAAGCACTCCAATGAAAGAGGCAATTTTTTGTTAAAATGGTTAAATCATTTATCTAAATTCAGATATTCAATAAAATTAAATAATAAATAAAACATATTGTTCTAAAATCAATTGAACAATTGAAATGCAATTAATCACAAATCAATTTTATTAAGATTGATCACATAATAGTAACTACCTAAGAGGACACCAATTTTTTTTCCTAATTTTACCCTTATATGATACTAATATTACACTTTTGTTTTTTGTTATTTTGTTTTTTTTTTTAATTTCAACCCACGCTTTTATTTTTAATTTTTTTATTTCAACAATTCAAATATCAATTTAGTCACTCCATAAATTGTCAAATTACACTTTAATTCATCGATAATGATAAAAAAAATTGTACACACGCATCGCGTGTGCTTAGTAACTAGTATATATAATACATGCATCTGAATAACCAACGGAATAAATTACAGAAAGACTTGCTGAAAAACCAAGAAAGTTACCCTGAATGCACGCAACTGGCGGATGATGAAGAATCGCCATTCGAACCGCGGACGATTTTGGTACGCGACCTAGCACCAAACACCACTCAAGATTATCTGAATCGCTATTTCACGCAATTCACCGTCGTCGCGACATCCATTATCCCGCACAACAGTGTCACCAGAAGTCCCCACAGTTTCGGCTTTGTCGTCTTCAGATACCCAGCTGCTTTACGAATCCCTTTCATTCTGCAACTACCACATTGCATTCATGATCGTTGCGTAAGTAATTAAACAGGAAATATATATGTATTTCTTTTTTCTATGTTTCTTGATTCTCTTGATCATAATTCATTTGGCATTTTCTATGTATCCGAGTGTATAATTTGCGAGATTTCAGTTCACATACTTGTACTTGATCAAATCAAACTCATGTTGAAGTTTCAAGGGCATTAAAAGGAGAAGATCTGCAAACTTTGGAATCTCAAAGAAAGGTTTCAACTTGTCACTGCGATAATTTTGAAAGGATTGGAAATTTTGACGAAAGAAATATATTCGTACGAGGGTGGCGAGGAAGGTCGCCACGTCCCGGCTTTACCGATGACGAATTGCTGAGATTTTTTCAAGGTTTTGGCAATTTGATCGACTGTCGTTTCTGGAATGACATGGGTTTTGGCCACGTCACATTTAGGATGAAACGTGGTGCCGACAGAGTCTTGTACCGAAGTTCCTACATTCTCAACGGTCGGCGTTTGACTGTAAATATATTGAAATGCATTCCTCTAGATCATAATGATGCCCGCAATCCAAACGTTAGCCACGCCATAAATATTCAAGAAGAGGCGGGGGCAAGTTCTGGCAGTGATCATGCTAATGGTATTACCAGAGAGATGCAACCGCAGGCTGCCCCAAGTGATTGCCACACCAGAAACGTGCAAATTATTGCGGCTGCAGAAAGTTCTGGTACTGATCATGATAATGAAACCAGAGACGTGCAACAACAGGCGGCCGAAAGTTCTAGCAACACCAGAGACATTCAAATTATTCCGGCTGCAGCAATTTTTCGTACAGGTCATCCGCCAAATAATTCTGCACTTAATCGTAAGAAGAGAAATCACCGCAGAGCTAAAAAAATGCAACAAGAAGCGGCAGCAAGTTCTGGTGCCGGTCATGTTGATACTACCACAGACATGCAACCACAGGCCACAGCAAGCGTTAGCGACACCAGAGACGACGTGCAGATTGTTCTGGATGCAGCAAGTTCTGGTACAAATTATGTTTATACTACCACAGACATGCAACCACAGGCTGCAGCAAGCGTCAGGGACACCAGAGACGTGCAAATTGTTCTGGCTGCAGCAAGTAATGGTACTGATCATGTTAATAGTACCACAGACATGAAACCACAGGTTGCCGAAAGCATTAGCAACACCAGAGACATGCAAATCGTGCCGTCTGCTGCAAGTTCTGATCCTAGAAACATGCAAATTATTCCGGCTGCAGCAAGTTCTCGGACAGGTCATCCATTGAATAATTCTGCCCACGATCGTAGATGGATAACTTGTCCAAATGCAGGTCATATCTCTGCATCAGGCCGCACTTCTTTCCCTCCAAGTGACCAAAGCATACTACAATATCATACTCGGATGACTTACACGGCACCAGGTGTTACGAGGCTTCGTTTTCCTGGTCATCTTCCCGTCTTACATCAAGCTTACAACGGAATGGAAATATACACCACTGCTACCAATAACTTCCCTTCCGCAGAAGTGACCCATCAAGATTACAATGGAATGGGAATATATACCAATACTGCCAATAATTTCCCTTCTGCGGGAGTGGGTAACTTCCCGCGATACTATCCCGGCCGTGGAAACTTCCCAATGGCGCCTGCTGATTATTCAAATCAAGATTTCACTTACTACTTCCCAATGGCGCCTGCGGATTATAATTCAAATCAAGATTTCAATTACTATGACAATACTAATGGATATTACTAGCTAGTATGTAGTGTAAGTTGAGCAGCTAAAGATTCTTGGAATATGAATTCGAGAAAAATATGCAGCAACATTGCGTGAGTGAGTTTTTCATCTGATGGACTGACAATACCATTCTCAATGTGGTTTTCTTTCATCAACAAATTCATCATTTGATTGATCTCGTATTCATTCACATACATCAAATTAAAAAAAAAAAAACTGACGTGAGTGATTTATTTTCTTCTTTTTAAGTATTAGTTATAAATTTTACTGGATAAACAATTGATGATTCGACTATTTTCAGATGCAACATCACGATTTTTAAGTTACAACTTCAAAGAAGAGAACTACAAGCCTCGACAATCGTTATACAAGGCGATGGGAATGGTGCCCCAATGAAATCCTCGTGGTCATCTTCTCAAAGATTTAGATCCTACAACACAAAACTACGGGTGGTTAGGGATTATTAAAGTCAACTAGAAAAGCAAAAAGATATTCCCAGAATTACAAATAAAACTTGGATGAGATTTGTAAAATAGCAATGTGATCGTGTGTAGGTTCATCTCCATCATGGGAAGGGCATCACCCCCTGAAATTACAAATTTTAAAATTTTCTCCCTGATTTTTCAAAAATTGCGCGTACCACCCTTCATCTCCCTGAGTTCGTAGATCTACCCCCAATCGTGTAACAAGTCGACTTAACCCTGGATAGGTGAGCCACAATAGGTCTTGAAGAACCGAAGGAAATGCGTACTATGGAGCAAGTTCATGAAACTAAAGTTTTTCAAGCCACTAGAAAACAAATCAAGATGGTAACAACTAGCAAGCATGGTATTCAACACATGCATGGACGATCATTTCACATAAGCAAATATGCTTTATATATCTAAATAAACAAGTTATAAACAAGTTTCCCTGAAATGTGTTACTTATGTTGGGAAATTACCCCGAAGCGATGCCGACCACGATGATAATAGTACCCAAACTTGCAGGAATAAAATAATCAACAAGAACACAAAGATTTACGTGGTTCACCCAAAATAGGCTACGTCCACGGAGCACTGCAACTTTTATAGCTGGAAGAAATATTACAACAAGTGTATACACCAATACACTCAATATTTCACACTCCCAAACCCCGAGTATACCGAGAAAATAATTTCTCTAACTCACACAAGAGAATTCCTGCACTCAAGAAAAAAATACTCTTTTTTTCTATGCACTCTCTTTTTATCAAAGCTGAAAAACTTTTGATTTTGGGATACTAAAAGCAAACAAGGAAGACTCAATTTATAACATAATTCTTAAGCCAAAATTGAAAATCTCCCGATGTGGGATTTCATTTTCTGATTTTTTTTAATTCCGCGTGGGGCCCACCTCATTAAAAACTCACCTAACAATTCTCCCACTTGAAGACTTGATTTCAATCATGTCTTCACACCATCAGTGCAGCATCTCATACCTTCTTTGTTAGTCCAGGAGACCAACTGAAGTCAAACACAACTTCAGTTTTTCAATGATAACATCCTTCGTGATCATATCAGCTGGATTCTTGCTTTCAGGAATCTTCTCAAGCTCAAGACTCCATTCACCCGATCTCTAAGGATCTCCATTCCAAGGATTTGTTTTGCAGCACCCAAATCCTTCAAAGCAAATTCCTTTGATAACTCTTTCTCGAGTTTATCAATCTCATCCAGACAAGCTCCTGCTATCAACATATCATCTACATATATCAGTAGTATGATATAATAACCATCAAGCTTCACATAACAACAGTGATCAGCCTGATACATCAAAAAACCGTCATTATTCATTACACCATCAAACTTCTTGTACCATTGTCTTGGAGCTTGTTTGAGACCATACAAGCTCTTCTGAAGTTTGCACATCATTTTCTCTTTCCCTCGTACTTCATATCCCTGTGATTGATTCATTTCTTCATCTAGCTTACCTTGAAGAAACGTCGTCTTTACATCTAACTGTTCCAGATGTAAATCTTCTTTTACCATAAATCCAAGTACAGTCCTGATAGTAGTTAACTTTACCACCAGAGAGAAAATATCAGTGTAACCAATGACTTTCTTTTCACCTTTTACAACAAGTATTTCTTTGTACCGCTTGCTACCGTCATGTTCTAACCGGTATTCCCACTTGCTATGTAAAACCTTTTTATCTTCAGGAAGTTCTGACAACTCCCACATGTGATTGGATGACAGTGAATCCATCACATCTTCCATGGCTAACTCCCACTGTTTAAAGGTCTCATAACATTCGATTTATTTTTCACAAAATAAACCTAAAATTTCCTGCTCGAATCGTCAACAGTAGTGCCATAATATCTTGAATGATCTCCGAGGGATGTCACAGGAGATGGTCCACATACATCAGTATGTACCAGCTCCAAATCCGCCGATTTCGGTTCTCTAACCTCTTTTGAAAAGCTCACCTTTTTCCGCTTTCCCAAAAATACAGCTTCACACAGCTTGTGTTCAACGATCTTTAATTCCGGTAGCTTTTCGTTTGAAACAAGCATTTTCATTCACTTCTCACTCGTATCCCCAAGCCTACTATGCCATAGACTTGAATTAGCTCCAGCATCCACAGCCGCTAATTTATTTCTCAAACTGGAAGTCATATAAAGTGTTCCAATTTTCTTTCCTCGAGCAACAATCATGGCTCCTTTTTTCACTTTCCAGGAACCATCACCAAAGGTCACCTTATGACCTTCGTCGTCAAGCTGTCCCACCGAGATCAGATTGCGTGTCAATTTTGGTACATGTCTGACTTTGTTGATTTTTCAGACATATCCATTTGACATCTTCATCCGTACATCACCCATACCAATTATTTCCAAAGATTTTCCATCAGCCAGGAAAACTTTTCCGTAATCTCCCGCAATGTAATTATCGAATACATTACGATTATCAGTGGTATGAAATGAAGCTCCCGAGTCCATAACCAAAGAATCAACCGGGCTTTCCATGGATAGTAATAGAGCATCATGTACCTTCTCAGTAACAATATTAGCGTCGTTCTTTGTTGATTTGCAATTCTTCTTCAAGTGACCAGTCTCACCACAACTCCAGCACTTCACATTCTTTTCAAATATGTTATTGTTTTTTCCATTTCTTGACTTGGATCTACCATGCCACTGGTTAAAACTCTTTTCGCCACTCCTGCCCCTTCCTCTATTCTCGAGATTTAGAGCAGAACTTGATGATGTTCCTTCATCAAGATCCATCCCGCGAACTTCTTCAGCAAGAATTTGATCTCTGACATCATTGAATTGTAGCTTTCTTTTTCCAACAGAGTTGCTAACCACTGCCCGCATTGGTTCCCAATTGTCTGGTAAAGACGCCAAAAGAATAAGTGCCCGAATCTCATCATCAAATTTAATTTCAACCGATGTTAGCTGTGAGACAATCATGTTGAATTCATTGATGTGTTTAGCCACCGATGCATCTTCTCTCATCTTCAAGTTAAATAACTTCTTCATGAGATGAACCTTATTATTTGCCGATGGCTTTTCGTACATGTCCGACAAAATGGACATTATCTCCTCCGTTGTTTTTGCCTCCGCCACGTTATGTGCCACGTTCTTCGTTAGGGTCAATCGTATTACACCTAACACTTGTCGGTCAAGAAGCTTCCAGTCATCATCCTCCATCTTTTCCGGCTTCTTTCCTGATAGAGGCTGATGCAACTTCTTGCTATACAGATAATCTCTAATCTGTAACCGCCAGAACGAAAAATCTATTCCGTCGAACTTGCTGATTCCCGGTCCCTGATCCATCATCTCCGGCCATCACTTCTCTAGCCTTAACAAAAAAATTTAAAAAATCTTTTCTGATGTGGAAGATCAGACAGAGCTGCAACCACAGAGCATACTCAGAATTTTTAAGAATTTTCACAACAAGGCTCTGATACCAGTTGTTGGGAAATTACCCCGAAGCGATGCCGACCACGATGATAATAGTACCCAAACTTGCGGAATAAAATAATCAACAAGAACACAAAGATTTACGTGGTTTACCCAAAATAGGCTACGTCCACATAGCACTGCAACTTTTATAACTTGAAGAAATATTACAACAAGTGTATACACCAATACACTCAATATTTCACACTCCCAAACCCCGAGTATACCGAGAAAATAATTTCTCTAACTCACACAAGAGAATTCCCGCACTCAAGAAAAAAATAATCTTTTTTTCTATGCACTCTCTTTTTATCAAAGCTGAAAAACTTTTGATTTTGGGATACTAAAAGCAAACAAGGAAGACTCAATTTATAACAGAATTCTTAAGCCAAAATTGAAAATCTCCCGATGTGGGATTACATTTTCTGATTTTTTTTAATTCCGCGTGGGGCCCCACCTCATTAAAAACTCACCTAACAACTTACTACTAATTGAGCGTTTTATGTTGCGGCAAAACTTGCTGCCGCATTGACAACGAAAGGCCTTTATAGGATGGCCATGATCATCAAAATCAATACCATAATCCTGCAAACAGGCCATACCACTTCTTAGCTAATAAATTACTAAATCACTAATTAACGTTTACTTCATGAATGTGCAATTGCCCTATTCACGTACATCCTTCTCATGTGCTGCATTAAGCAACCAGACATTATGATCAGTTTGGAAGTATGAGGCACGCAATAGTAGACCGTAAACCCTAGTTCTCTGAGCATTAAAAATGTTTCTATTATGAGAGTTTAATTAAATAAAATACTCTAAGACACTATTTGGTGCAAAGGATAAGACTTCACGTCCTTGTTTTATCCAGCGACTCAAATTTTACAATAAGAGGAGTAAAAATAATTAAGTTGTCGTTATTTTTCAAATATCACCCTTATACTATAGATTGTTTGTTATAACATCCCACCAGCCAAACAATACCTAAGACATTGAATTAAATTTAAGTTAACAGTCAAATCATTATTTACCAGTTAATGAATTCACCGGTGCTATAAATTTTCTTTATGGCATTCTAGTTCGTCACAAAAGTTACCCACCTTTCAATCGATCATTTGATAAGTAAGCAGATGATGATTCCATTAAAACTGGTATGATGATGTATAACATCGTAACATGTATTACAATATCCTACACACAGTGAACAGTAACTGTACTATATAACATCATCTCATTGCATCATTCAAAAAAATCATGTCTTTAATGTATGATTTGTCACGCCCCGGGACGGGGATTGGTTGACACCGGCGTTGCTCTCAAATTCACATTCGAAAACAACAAGCCTCAAAAGTACAGAATTCAGAAACCAGTCTTTTATTCATAATACTGAATATTCAATGTCTGATACAACTCATTAATAATGTTTTACAGCGGAAATGTAAAACCAGAAATACAATGTCTGAACAGATGCAGCGGATATAAAATATAAATCAGAACTGAAAACAACTATCTTCGTCATCCAGCCCCAAAATTGAATATGCTCTTCTTCTTCTAACTTTTCTTCATCGTTCTTATCTGAGATGGGTTTGGTGGGTGAGTGATATGGTTGTCACTTAGTAAGCAGGGGCAGGAATAACTCCCAGTTTTCGAAATCGTTTTCAACAGAAACAGTAATACAATAATATACAGAAACTTATATTTTCAGAACAGTAATCAGAATTCAGAGATCACAGATTTCAGAACAGAAATCACAATTAGTAAACACCGAGCACGTTAGTGAATTTCATGGCTAAACTGATATCAGTCCCCTATATGTTCTCTCCTCTAAGGGGTGAGGCCAGAATCAGAATCAGAATTCAGAAGTGTTCAGAATATATATTCCTACCATTAGTTCACTATGGAGTTTCAAGTGCTTCAAAATCATATATCAGAAATCAAACATACAGAACTGAACTTTAAAACAGAATTATCAAACGGATTTCAAGATATTTATATATAAATCCACTTACTGTAATTTGCTAGAGTTTTTCGGTTGAAGTCTGGAAATCTGCTTGCCTCGCTACTGGATTTTACAGCTTCGAAAAATGCACTCTCTTAGCTCTAATTTCAAGTGATAACTCAAGATTTTGGTAACATCAATTCAGAGATTGAGGGTGTTATTTATAGGCCAAAATCTGACTGTTAGCCTTCCAATTAATGACCATAATCTGTCATTAACAACCTTTATTCCATGTTAAATGCTTCAGTTACAAGTCCTGAGCAGAACCAGTAGCTATCTGCTAGAATCTCGCTACTGAACTCTTCTGCTGCTGGATTCTGTCTGCTGGAAAAATACCATCTTCTGAAATCTAAGTTGCTGCTGGAATTGTTGCTGAAATTTGCTAGCTGCTGCTACTGCTGGAATTTCAGGTTCTCACATGATTCGTTAACACATCTTTGAAGAGCTTGTTTAAAGACATTAAACTGAAGACACTTTCTCTGATGAGCACTTGCTAGGTTCACTTAAAAAATGCATGTTCTTCAAACGGGACGAATAAACCCCGCACATGGTGGTTCTAACCTGTCATTAATAGATAATTTTTGTTTTCTTTCATATAGATCCCTTGAACAGTTCTTTTGGGTGCTTTCTCCTAATGGACCTCAACAATGGGTTCTATGTGGATCTGTTCTGTCTTCTGAAGAGAAGGTTAGTTTCTGCCAACTTTGTATCGTACTTTTCAGTGATAACCTAAGTAAAGGTTTTCAGGCCTGGCTATATGTAGACTTTGTTTCATTGTGCTGGGTATATCCTATTCTCACTGAATAACATACTGTAAAAAAATGTTTAAACTAACTAACATCTTATCATGTTAATTGTTGGCTTTCAGCGTATGCTGATCAAGTTTGCCTTGATTTGTGACTGAATTTCCGAGTCCTGGAATTCAAACGTTACCCATATGATTGTGGCCACAAATGAAAAGGGGGCTTGAAGCAGAACTGTAAAATTCTCATGGCTATTTTGAAAGGAAGATGGGAAGATGGGTCCTTAATATGGATTGTGAGCATGATACATATTCTATTTAAACTGGCTTACAATCTTGTTTTAATCAGACTAGTAAATGTCATACATCATTACTTTTAGGGGTTATATCGTGCATGGGAGCAAAATATCCTGTGGATGAAGAAAATTATGAAGTTGAGCAGGACAATCGTGGTGTTCTTGATAATGTAAGTCCTAATATAAGGAGAGTAGTTCATTCGTTACTGTTACTATTCAGTTTTTTAATGCATGAGTTTTAAAGAAGAAAGCCAACTCTCAAAAAAACTATTATATTATATAGAAGCTCTTATAAGTCAATCCATGCTTTGCTGTAGAGCTGTTGTGAAACATGTGACATTGTCCTCATTGTTTTTAACCCAAGGGATTTGTTTATTTGCTTAGATAACTAATATATCTAGTGATGTAAATCAGGAGATTCCATCGTTATTTCTAAAGATGTTTTGAAGAAAGATGCTGTGCCGGGTGACTGGAATCCTTTGAGGTCAGCTGAACAGGCTGCTTTTTGATGGTTTGTGGTTGTATTTTCTTGGGTATTTTGTTCCAGCTTACAAGAGCGGTCTTCTAGCTTTAATTATAGATGGTGGAGGAACCGGTGATTCAGCCAAAGACAATGATGCTCGGGCCATTCCACACACATGGATTTTGGAATCCATTGGTGCACACAGATTGTTGTCTTAAGATTCTGTGGAGAAGTTTTGTTTGTGTTCTTCCTCTAAAATGCCAATTAATGAGGAAGTAAACTAGTAAATGAACATGTTTATAACTTGTAGCAGTATAATCGTATTGTAATTATATCGTATTTAACAATTTTAATCCGGCGAAGATCCATTTATATAAATTTACATGATATAATTTGAGTTTATTCGAATGTATAATAGAAAAATGTGTTGCTAAATTTTTTTTAATAATTAATTTTTAAAAAAATAATTACTAAGTATAGAAAATAAGGATTTCAAAATATTAATATAGATGATTCTTTATTTATAATAGGAGAAATAAAACAAACGTATTGTGAAACTTCCAATTTTTATTTAAACGCAACAATTTTGGTAATTAAACTTTAAAAATTAGGTGCCAAAATTATTAATTGTGTAAATTAACCAAATTGGATTGAAAGTTGAAACTTTATTTTTCGGTCTTTTAATTTGGCTTTCATATAACTTTAAAAATAATTATTTTACGAATAAGATCTCTACCGGATAAAATCCATATAATTTTTTCGTGTCGAAAAAAATTAATAATTTAAAATAATCCATTAATTTGATTACATATCCATATAAACTAATAACATATTTCCCATAACACAATTTGAAGGATACTCTTTTACTATCATGTAACACAATTTATTATCACGTTATATTAATAAATAATGGCTCTTCCAAATAAAATGTGATTTTTAAAATAAAAATGTTGGAAACATATGTGAACATACTATATTAGAAATTTAAATAAGTAAGCTCATAACTTATTGTATCAAATCAATCAAGAGATACTTATGAGTATTAAAATGAAGTTTATTATAAATTATAAATAAATAAAATGTTAGATTTTTTCCTTTTTTAGAAAAAAAAATGTTTCCCAAATTCACTTATTTATCAAACCAAGTAAAAATCGATCACTTACCCTTTTAAACCAACCGCCATATTTTCAATCCACGCAAAAAAACAAAGACTATATACCGACCAGCTAACGGCTCTCATTTGAAAGACACACAGAACTGAAACACCAAGAAAACTCACTACTCACTCCGTAGGCATGCAAATGGCGGATGGAGAAGAGTCGCCATTCGTAGTTGGGACGATTTTGGCTCGTGACTTGGCGCCAAACACGACAGAAGATGACCTTAAACGCCATTTTACGCGATACGGTGACATTACAGAGGCCATTATCCCGTTCAATAGGGTCACCGGAAAGCCCCACAGTTTCGGCTTCGTCACCTTCTCCGACCCCTCTGTCATTACTCTCGTTCTTTCCAAGCCGCACCCCATTAATAACTTTTGGGTAAGTTGGATGTTAACTTTTCTCCACCCCATTAAAGCGAATGGGTTCTTGTTAATCTCTTGTATGATAATACATATTTGGTTCTCTATGTAATTCTAATGTTAATTCATTTCTTGATCATAAATACTAGTGGATCGTTGTAAATCATAACGGACGCATACATGTAAACACACTCACACTCACATGTATATACGATTGTCTGTGTACATATTTATGATCCTTGGGTAATTTCTTGGTTTGTTTTTGTGCTTTTTTTTTTTTTTTGGAAAAAAAAAAAATCATGTCACGGTAATCAGGAGGACGACTTAACGTCTCTTGACGGATGAAATTAACTCGTTGTTCTCATAGAATTAGACGTGAACTACGTGCTCAACTTGTTTGGTTTTTGTTCGTTTTTACATAGCTATGAAAAATGATGTGTTAATTAGCAATTCACATTGACTCCAATCATAGGCTGAAGTTTCAAGAGCCATGAAAGGAGAAGATCTGCAAACTTTGGAATACCAAAGAATATATGTACCTCGTCCTATATCTTCCAGTCATATATTTGAAGGTCCAGGAGACCGTAACAAAAGAAGTATATTTGTATCCGGATCGAGATTATCTCGATTTACTAAGCACGAAGTGATGAAATACTTTCTAGGTTATGGCAATGTGTTTTCTTGTTCGTTCATTTGTGACGAAAGTTGTGGTTTAGTTGTCTTTAGCACTGAGCGTACCATTGATAGAGTTCTTCGTAAGAGCATCCACAACCTCAACGGGAGGCGTTTAGACGTATGGCGATGGTATCCGGATTATGTACATAGTAACAATATTAGTCTTACATACGGTGGAGTAGATAGGAATGCTCCCACAAACCATCGTGTTATTCTTGGATCTCAAGCTATTGTGGCCGGTTTTGACGATCAAAGGCCGAAAGGCGAGGCGACACGACCAAATATATCAGCTCCAAACGTGACCATTAATCCTCAAACAAGACATCTCATTAATTTTGGAGGGTATCGGCCGAATGAGGCAGGTTTTGGTAGTCAAAGTATAGTAAGACGATACGAATTAGCTCCTTATAATATGAAGGACCCTTGTGCAAATTATCGCGCTAATCTCCGGTATTCATCGGATGAGGGTGGTTTTGGTAACCACGAGATAATACGACGTTACGAATCAGCAGCTCCAAACGCCAACACGAATCGTGGGATTAATCTTGGATATGGGTTAAATAATGTAGTTTTTGGTAATCACGTGGTAACACGACCAGATAAATCAGCTCCTAGCATGACGACCCCTCACATAAATCGCGGTGTTAATGATCTTGGATCTCTGTCCAACAATGCAGTTTTTGTTGATCACGGGGTAATACAACCAGCATCTAACATGGTAATTTCTCACACAAACCGCAGAGTTACGCCTAGTGAGGGTGTTTTTGCCAATAACCAGCTGGAATGGGAACAACCGTTTAGATTGTTTCGGCCTATTCTTGGTAGAGATGTCGGAAAATCTTCTTCGTCAAATGATCTGCCCAGCCAAGAAGAATTCGAATTTTTTTACTCATATAATCAGAATTAATGGTCCTGAGGCAGCTTAACTGAACTTGAATGCAGCTGCAATGCATGCTGTTAAAGCATAAAATCCAAGAAACACAAAGTCGTCAAAGATTGAATTTTTGAATTCACGTAAGTACATTGGTGTGTACGTGAATATATAGTACTATGATTCGGAATAGTTTTTTTTTTTTTTTTTTGAAATACGGAATAGTAAATTCTATTTGCCTAATTTGTTGAAGAATTTGTGGACTTTTCATATGTGTGTATTTGTCTATATTTTGGGGAGATAAGTAAGTATCTCTTTCCTTTATCGGTGTGATGGACTGGTTGAGACAATGAGTTTTTGTGTTAGTTATAAACTTATTTATTCAAATTTTAATATACCATGTTCGTATTTGTTTCCAAGGATTTTTAATCATTAAAGCCTCCATTAAAAAAATTTCTCTTGTCCCAATCAGATTTCTAAAATCCCTAATTCCAAATCTTTAAATTTTTCACCTATCACTAAGAATATTATCATCAAGCGGGTTCTTCAGGTTAGAGATGAGCTTCTTGCCACTGCTGGAATCTTGGTTTGGCCAGAGCACTTTGGGTGCCAGTAAAGTATATCAGTACTCCCTCGACCTCAGTTTTGGATAAGGGATCTAGCCTCTTTCTTTGAGTATCAGTTCAGTCATCTACTCTGGATTCGGGTTCGAGATTGGATGGACAAACTTTGGAAATGTTTTCAAATGGTTCAAGAAATCTTTTCGATATACTTAGAGAATATCACTAAGGCAAGAGCGTTGGCTTTCTCGGCTACCATATACCATATTTGGATTGCCAGAAATGCGAGTCTATATCCCCGAAAAGATATGAATGTATTTTAGTGGTTAAATTAGATTGTAAATTCGTACTGGTTTTTGTTGAGTAATATATATTATTTAGAAATCTGATTTGGGACTAGGGTTGAGAAATTTTTAATGGTAATGTTAATTGTTAAAGAATATTTGGTGACATACACGTGTCTAACCACGTGAATTATTCACAGACCAAGATTTTTGTGGTCTCGTGGATTATTATTCACGGTAAACAATGGGGTTGACGTATTTGGTTTTCATTGGCAAGAAAAGAGAAGTCGTTGGTAAATAATTATAATTATTTCTACTAATGAATAAATCTGATTGTGTTATTCTGTTGTCAGTATTGAGTTTTAGAAATTGTATTTTGGTCGTTTGACCATAAATGTATTTGTGATGTACAATTTATTCTAATCGCGTGATTGGATAATTATATTAGACTTATTTTATGACTGGATATCAATCCAGTAAGAGTAGATCTCTTGTGAGAAGGTCTCACGAATTTTTATCTGTGAGACGGATCAACTCTACTGATATGCACAATAAAAAGTAATACTCTTAGCATAAAAAACAATATTTTTTCATGGATGACCTAAATAAGATATCCGCCTCACAAAATATGACCCGTGAGATCGTCTCACACAAGTTTTTATCTTTCGATAAATGATCATAATTCTAAAAGGAGGGGGGACTTTTGAAATGTTGATGTTCCCTCGGTTCATTCGTATTGTATAAATATAAATAGGCAAAAACTTGTGTAAGACGGTCTCACAGGTCGTATTTTGTGAGACGAGTCTCTTATTTGAGTCATCAATGAAAAAGTATTCTTTTTTATGCTAAATATTAATAGGGTTGATCTGTCTCACAAATAAAGATTCATGAGATCATTTCACAATAGACTTATTCATATAAATATAGGATTAGCCTTGACAAAATGGGGATATCTAAATTGCCCAAAATGACCTTGGAAGACAAGTGGAACATAACAGAAAGTCGAGGAAACAGACGGTTGTAAATTTCAAAAAATATTATGTGTTCAACAATACACATAATTACTTTATTTAATATATTATTTCGATAATTCTGTATTAGTTCGAGTTAAACATTAAAAAAAGGAAGGAGACTGGAGAGTATAACATCTTCAAAAAAATAGAAGTATAGAGAGTTTACCAGAGTGATTGAAGTTAGGCACATGAGAAAAAATAAGGAAGAAATAGGAATTTTTATATAAAACTTAAAAGTATAAAATTCTACCCTAATTTGGCGGGCTTAGGCACATGAGAAAAAATAAGGAAGAAATAGAAATTTTTATGTAAAACTTAAAAATATAAAATGCTATCCTAATTTGGTGGGCCAGCCCGCAACCCAAACGGGATCAACCCGTTTGGCCCGCCTCCAAATGGGCTGCTATTTTATCAACCCAACCCGTTCAATTTTTATGGCGGGGCGGGCCGAACTGACGGGCCTGACCCAATTTGACAAGCCTACTACTGCATGAGTAAGAGCTCTCTTCGGCATGAGCTCGCCTGAAGTCTGGGCCCCTATGGGAGATCGGCGTGGGAGCTCGGCCGAGATGTTTCCAATCACACCGATACCATAATCTTGGAGGTCGGCTCGGCTTCAGTGTGGGAGGTCGGCATCGGTGCTCGGCCTGGGAGGCCGGCTGACCTCTCTGATCGATGGGACTGCTGAGATGGGAGGTCG
Organism: Primulina tabacum; assembly: GCF_025594145.1. Lineage (NCBI taxonomy): Eukaryota > Viridiplantae > Streptophyta > Magnoliopsida > Lamiales > Gesneriaceae > Primulina > Primulina tabacum. The sequence continues at coordinate 761,052 of NC_134551.1, forward strand.
GCTGGATGACCCCCCAGATGACCTCCCGTGCTTCTCCGAAAGCCGGGTCCTTGACTAGGTGGGCTACCGAGAGCGGGCCGAGCCCATCCTCAATCCGGTGGTATCACTTATTTTAATTCAAATTAAAAAGTTGGTCTCATACAAATTCTGATATATCAAACAATCTGTCTTAAAAAAATTTAGTTTTTCACTTTCTTTTTAAACAACACATGGTTCTGATTTTTTTTCTTGCTTATGCATAATCTATAAACTTATTCAATTTTCTAAACATAATTTTTTTATTGTAATCTTTTGCACTATATTTTCATTTGATATCAATCGTCCTCATTTGTTTAGCATTGGGTCAGAATCCTTATAATACTAATCAAATTCGAAGTTTTTACCCCAAAGTCGATCAATTCAAAGTCTCGTTTTCATATTGTTTGCATAAAAAATTGTGGAGCGTGTCAGACACGTTATCATGTCAAATATGAAATAATCTGACTTTTATTACCAAACGTCACGTGTCTCGATTTGACCGTTTGTTATTATCAAACGTCGTGTGTCCCAATTTGACAGTTCCAGCCACCTTCCACGATCATCCACAATGGGTCTTGAATCAAATTGCCTCATCGTGCTCATCGACTGCATTTCTTCATGGACTTGGCAACTGAGTTTTTACATTAGATGGACTTCGTCGTGGACTTTGTAGAATTTGGGTTTTGCAAATTTGGGCTCAAGAATTGCACCTAGCCAATTTGGCATGTTTAATAATTCGACTATGATGTCTTATCTCATTTACAGTATTGTGCTCAAATGCATAATACAAAATATATGAGGAGGATAAGGAAAAGAAAAAGGAAAATAATGTGGTCTTTCTCCAACTTCAATTTTATATTCTAATTTTCATGGTAAAAACCATGTTTCCATCATTCCACTTTTCTTCTTCTTCCAAACTCCTCCAATTCTTCGCTGCTCTCACAATTGATCCTCCTTTACCTTCGCACAACTAATCGGCCGCTCACGGAGATCGTGTGTCCTATATCACCAGTGAGTTCAATCTTCTTTGTGATGCCATCCAGGTTTCTGAAAATCGCCACCATCAACCTCTTTCGCATTGAGCCACACCATCTCAAGGAATAAATATATTTCACCATTTTTCCCAATCCTCCATCACACAAAATTGTAGAATATGTCATGCCTTCATGCTTATGCACCCAAGGTATTTATAAATATGTATGAATGAGTTTTTAATGAGTAACATCCTGCAACATCTTAATTTATCTTCATCCATTAGATTTTTTTCACCACCACTATAACACTCTCCAATTGTCACATAAATCTCATCTTCAATCTCTTTCATATCTTAGACGTGAATTTTCATCTCAATGCTGGGCTATTAGACTTGTGCTTGCCTTTAGATATTTCTAACATATATGATAGAATATTCATCGAGGTTTCCTAGCTTGCATTTCACCTCTTCTCCTTTCTATCTGCACACATTTGTCACATGAATAAATACCAAGTGTTTATTCTTAATATAAAAAAAAATTCACATCTGGATGTCGTGTTTCTTCTCATGGGGACTCGTGGAACATATGATTTTTATCCTTCAATATTTTCGAGATCATGGCTTGACCCGTTAATCCTCCAAGTTCAAATGCAACTCCACAACGAGCTCCCAAGTAAAAACACAATAATTTATAGTTTTTCATTACTTTCACCACACATATACACCGAGGGATTAGTTATAAAATCATTATATGGCTATTGGGGCTTCAATCAAAATTACATCTTGGTCACCTTACATCTTGTTTGGTAGATGTTCTTCTTCCACTTTATATTGAGCATTCATAGTTTTGTTAATCACCACTCTATTGATTTCTCAATCATTCTAATTTATTTTGCAGGAAACATAATTGGAGAAATCAAAGATTTGACAACCTCAAAAGCCATACAAGGAAGAACCTTAAAGACTAATGGAGATGAAAAATATTGTCTCATGGGAGTGTCGCTGGCCAATCCAAAAGAAAATTACTAAGTTTGGATGAATATCTTTGCAAACGGCTGTGCATATACGTATGAAGTATAATACACATTGAGAAAAAAATAAAACAAGTAGATTATGGATAGTAGTTGTACTTTTTGGACTTGTTTGTCATGATTTGACAAGTGTTTTTCTGATGTGTAGACTTGAAAGTTTTTGTTCTTGGAAACATGTTAATATTATACCCGTTGCTTGAGATTTGTTTACATATATTTGTATTTTTGACATGTCACGTTTACAAGAGAACTATGCCCAATTTTTTTTATTTTTTTGTAAAAACGACCAAATAACTTATTTTTTTTATATGACACATAATAATTTATAAAAACATAACACGGCTATAAAAACAAACCACATAATTTCACTGTCCACTATCAATCATCTAAAATTAAATGACAATTTTTATTGATGTCATTTGTAGTTGGCAAAATTATCCAAGTGTGCCAATTCACCACATTCTATCGTAAACCTTGCTACATGTTCCACGCTAGACTGACCATCTTCCCCATAGTATAAAGTAAAGTATGAAATGGGGTAATCTCATGGATGAGGATTATCATGATCAACAACATCAAAGTATGTCTTGTGAAAAACTGGTCGGTTGATTGACCTCACTCTTGGGCCATACAACTCCTCGAATAACATCACGTACAGTCTCAAAATCCAATACTGGAGTTTGTCTTAATGGGTGTGGATGATAATTTGCCCCCCGAGTGTTCTTCTCTGAATTCGGAACTGAATATCCACGTATTCCCACACAATCATGCATCTCTGGTTGTATGTTAGGAGAAGTCACAACAAACACATCATCGACCACTTATTTACCCGATTTTGGTGTCTTTGCCACGATTCATCCTCCCTTCTGTGCGGAGAAGTACATTTGCCTTACTCAAGAGACACAAAAAGCATGTGATTCCCCAAGCGGCGAGCTTCACATGCTTGAGAATTACTCGATCATTGGCCTTGATTCACGAACCACTTAGTCTCAATGTATTTGAGTTTGTCATTCACTGATAGTTCATTCCCCTCTTTTCAAGATCTAATTCACTCTCTCATCTATGCATAAAATTTGTCCCGACAATAGTAAAGGCATCAGTCATTCCTCTGAGATCATTGCATATATTTTTCTCTATAGACATTATAATGTTAACGGGAATTTCCTGGCCAACAGAATATGCAACTCATTCTTTCATAGCTTCCTATTCGAACTCATGCAAATGTTGTTCGACTGATATTCCGCCATCATTAGTATCTTCTACCTTTGAACAAATGTCCTTCCTTTGAGACTGAGGAATTCATCCATGCTTCTTATTACGCTTTGGAGGCACTGGTCCCATCGAGAGTGCCAAAATCTGTTTGCACAGAAAATTACGGGCCGTGCCAGATACGGATCGTGCCAAATGTTAGATGCTATGACTTCTATTATCAAATGTTGTGTGTCTCGATTTGATTGTTCCTTATAATTATCTCGGTATGACTTCAAATCTACGAATTTGGTTGAGGAATATAGTGAAAATTGCAAAAATGATCAATGAATAGCATCAAATTTAATTATGCTGTTATGAACTTGAGCGACATTTTTACAAGAAATGAATATGTAATTAGGAGAATTTGCTGAAGCTTTTTGATGTTGTTTGTTGATGATTTTTGCGAGAGAGTTTTCTGATTCTTCTTTTCTTTTTTGTTTTATTCCACCGAGCTGTTCCAACGACCTTCCATGGTCATCCACAATGGGTCGTGAATCAACTCCTTTCATCTTGCTCATCAAATGATTTCTTCACGGGCTTGGCTACTGAGTTTTTACGTTATATGAATTTCGCTTTGAGCTTTGTAGAATTTGAGTTTTGCAAATTTGGACTAAAAACACATATCTATTTAATTATCATGCCAAACTAAAAATAAAGTGCATATTCACATAGTCATTTAAATTCTATTTATATAAATTGTGTGATTTGCGAATTCATAGATATTAAAGCACTTGGTATTTTATTTATTATTATAACAAAGAGTCTTAATTCGTACTCAATATAGTATTAATTTAAAATGCACTCATCGAAATCCCATTTTGAATTCATACACAATCCAAAAGCATAGCATTCATTCCGTTAAAACATTTTCTCATTCTCATGGACTATTAAAAAAAATAGCATTAAACAATTTATTTAGATAATTAAACAAACCAGCCAAAGAATACGCATTGCCACTTCAAACATTCTGATTCATAATGAAATTTGAAAAATAGCACAAACTTCATCTTGGCACAACAGATTCGGACTAGAAACAAAAATATTTAACAAATGAGAACTGTTCTGTTTTTCTTCCCTTGTCATCTAATGGGGTCGAACAAGATTCAACAAAACAATCGAATGACTTGAAAACGACTAAAAGAAGGCTCTGAACTAGTGCTAATCGCACTTTCTGATCTCGAACGAGTAGTTGAGCTCCATATGACATCTTTTGTCATCGTCCTTGAACTGCAAGAACACAATAAGACTGCGATATAAAACCAAAGTGGTATCGAAAGAATTAGAAGTCTTAACATTAAATCATTTCTTAATGTTGCAAAAATACTCATCAAACACATGATTCTTCTTTCTCAGACTCTTAAGCTTCTAAGAGCCAGATATCATGCATAAACCTTGATTCAGTGCATAATACAACAACAGGAGCAGATAGTATCTTTTATATCACAGTATCAGTGCCATATAAATTGATGAATTTAATTTAAACATCAAATGGGAGAAAACGTCGTTTCGGGGAGTACACACCTTTAGTTTTGCAGTGTATACACCCCTCGCAAGAACGCCAGATGGAGTGGTCTCCTCCTCTAAGGTGTGTGCATAAGGTTCTTTTCGAGGAGCAAATGTGCCTAGCATTCCACTGCTTCGATCGACTGCATGTACAAATAAAAGGGAGATCATGACTTGTAGAATTTTTATGTATGCCTTCAAATCCTTTATTTCATCATGTTACGAAGTTCTAGCCGTTAGTAAATCTAAGGTCATCTAGTAACAGGCCCAAACGGGGATTTCAAGCTAAGCAAGTGCCGGAACATGTTATTGAACTAGACAGCACAACCAAGAAAATGCATCATGCTATATAAATTGTGTTACATTCCAAACCTTCAAGTCCACCCTTCCAAACTGTATTTGTATATACCAGGCCCGATACAATGTTATGTAGGACAGAGAAGGTCAGCTTAAGCTGATAACTTGAGCCCTCTCGAAGTGTAAAAGGTGCGAGTTTGTTCAGGTCTTCACTCAGGGGGAATGGAGTGTTAACTTCTCCATCAGAGGATATGATTCCAATCGAGTGGAATTTAACTTCCGGCTCCATTTGATCTTGAAAGAATGGACAATGTTTTAGCGGAACAAGATGAACTAGAGTTAGCATACAATAATTATACCGAGTTACAAGCTCGAACAAACCATTCAAATCACTTTCTAGGCAACCAAGAAGCTTTTCCTTCCATCTTCTTAAACTTTCGTCTTCCTAGAAGGTACACAGGAAAGAAGTCAGAGTTTCAACAAAAATAGTTTACTAGTATTTTTACAGTTATCGATCATCTCAAAGTGTAAATTACATGCCAGTCTTAACAATCTCTTCAGCAAACAATCCGAGCATGTATCGGAACCAAACTACACTCGAACTTATACATGGGAATAATTTAAGAGCTCAGCATCCCCACAAGTTACAACCCCCGTCACGCCACTGGCTTGTCCGGATCGTCCCGTCTATTGAATTTCTGGATCCAAGCATACGTTTAAATACTTGAAACAACTTACATTTATCAAGCAAAAGAACTTAACTAAGAACGCCAAAAATAAAGACTTGTCCTGTTGGCATTAGCTAATGTTTAACCAACTAACCAAGGACTTAAACTTAAGCAGTGGTAAATGTCCAATAACAAAACACAAGCTTCCCCATAAAACAAGAAAGGAAGACAAAGTAACAGAAAATGAACAACTTCAAAACCCCCCAATGCTTTCAAGATTCAATTTCTAGTGATCTCAAAGCAGAGCAATATCAATAACAGTACAGTTTAAAAATGGGATGCAAAATACAACCTTATCTTTCTCAATATGCTCTTTGAGAGGAAGAAGAGGGCCCGGAACAAACTTTCCAAAAATCTCGTCTTCTTGATGTTCTTCTTCTTCCTTCATCGCCAATTCTTGCTTCTTCTCTTCTCCAGCCAATGCCGAAGCTGAAGATGGCCCGACCCCTTTTATGTCCCCACTTTCCATTTTTTCCGCAAAAACTCCAGAGTTCTTGAAAAGGGCTAGCAGAATATATATATATATATATAGCAAACCTAGCGTTACCAGTCAAAAAGTAGGGAATAAATAAAATTTATTTGATTCTACTGTAATGTGGGCAGACAAAGAAAATCTTTCGTTTTTTCTTGATTTTCTCCAAAGACAGACAAAGTTAGTTGCTTGTCGCTGTCAGCGGCCCTTTGCGATTTATAGTGTCTTGCCACGTCCCACACTGCAGTGACTTTCGAAACTTGAAAGTGCTAATTGAGTAGATTTCATATTCCGGCTACTAAATTATTATTGCCAGTTTCTTGTGAAACGCAGCTGTAATCTGACTATCCGAGTCATGATTGAATATGGGTGTTAAGGATAATAATTATTACAAGTTTCGAAATACAGACCAAACGACAACGACTTTGCTGTAATCATCCAAGATTTTTCGTTGGAATCCGTCGACCTAATACCCCCAAAATATGGGCCCATTTTTATAGGCCATGGAACAAGCACACCAAAGTTCAGAAATTCTCGTTCTGGGTCGAGCAAATGTATATCATCTTTTTATTCGGTAACGTATCTTCCTAACTCACCATAATTTTTAACGAGTGAAGCACCCAAACATTAGTCAAAGGTTTCACTTACAATTTTAAAGTTATTACACGATCATTTACAAATTCACAATCATTCATGAGCCCATAACAAATTGTCAGTTATTCTATGCGTGATTACACTTCATTTAGATTCCAACACGGTGATTTTATCAATGCTAGTCATATAAAAAATGCGAATATTTATCACTCTTCAACAATATCTGTGCTTTACTCAATCTACACATCAGGCATTGGGAAATAGCCACTCATCTGAAGGGCTCTACCGGTGCAGTCTCTTCAAGAAATGCAGCAGCTTTGAAACATTCAGCCGCTTCCGGTGCTAATGAACTGCCTCCGTCTTTGTAAAGAAGGCCAAGGTTATACCATGTGGAACTGTTTGTCCTGTCATGTCGTAGAGCTTCTGTCAAAAAGCTTCGTATAATTGCAGGAGATAGGCAACCGATCTCTCTCAGCACTGTAGCCTTGGAGACTAGACTTGGGACGTGTGTCGGATCAACTTCGAGGGCAAGTTCATAGGCTTTTAGTGCTTCTTTGTGCTGGCCTTTTGCTTCGTCAAGCAAACCTGTTTTTATGGCACAAAATGGGATTGAGCTTTTGACCAGCTGGTTCATGATCAAGTATGAATATGCAACAGAAAGGGAAACTTTCCTACGCCTTATCCCAAATCACCCGGCATAATATTTTTTTACTAAATATTCAACTTTTGATTAGCTATGTAAAACTATATAGTTAGATACACTATTATAATACAAAACCCTATACTCCAAAATCTCAAAATAATTTTATATTATGTAACATCTCCATCCATTCATTTTTGGCGTCATTGAGCATTTACATCCCCACCAGAAGGCCAAAATAATATCAAACATTCAGTTGATTATCAGAAAACTAGTTCTCTAAAATCTTTCCCCAAAAGACCCAAAATCATACCAAACATTCAGTTGATCCTCACAAAACTAGTTCTCCGAAATCTTTCCCCAAAATCATACCAAAAATGGCTTTTGGTTTTGTGTTTTATGTTCGTTATGTGTGTTTCTTATAGTTTAGAATAATTTTCATTACGGTGACAACAAGAAACAAATAACAAAGTATGGAAATATGAGGGAGGGGAAACCAGAAAAGCAAGCATTATATACCTGAAGTGTGCAATCTAGAGGCACAAAAAGTACTGATGGCTTTGGATTTTGAAAGACAGATCTCAGCATCTTGCCATTGGGACAAACTTATGTAGATGGAAGCCAAATCATGCCATGTTTCCATCTCTAGATTTTTGTTATGTTTTCTTCTGTCCTGTCAATATGAAACACACAGGATTTTCGTCAAACCATAACTTCATAGAGACAGCATACCTAAATAGATGAGTATTGTTTGCACCAAAATAAATAAATTTGCAACAAGATGGAGAATGGGGGATGTAACAAAGATCCCACATAAAGGTCTAAGATCGGATTGCGGAAAAATGGTAACTACAATGGCAAGAACAAGTTGGCCAAGCTAAAATATCAATTTTCGAGCAACATGCCGAGTAAATATCATGTTTTGTATGCTGGTACCAATGTGAGTCAACAAAAGAGTAGCACATATTCTTGTGGGAATTAATCAGGCCATAAAAGATTTGGTTGCCTTGAATCATCAACTGTTGGATATTTAGTTATGCATTATGATGGCATGCATCCTCTCCTCAGTTTTTTAAATGCTGAGAACCAGAAGGGAGTTATGGCAGTAAATATTCTTTTCAACAACCAGATATTGGCTCATTGGGCAACTAAACATCATGAGTATCTAAAACTGACCCATTCATGCCCAATTTAAACCATTTCAGTTAAGAATATAGCAAAGCATATATACGTATATTTATGCCATAGAGAAGTGAGATGCAGCACACCTTCTCTTTCTCCGAAGTAAAGCTTTTGCTCTGAACTTGAAGGACAGCAAGAAGTCGAGAAAAAGTTTCAATGGCCTCCTTCATTAGACCCTGGGCAATTTGGAGCTTAGCTTTAGTTCTTAGCAATTCTCCCTGATCCCATACTCCAGTTTGATCTAGGGCAGCATTAATGATAGTTTCAGCATCTAAATAGCGTTTATCAGCAGATAATATTCGAGCCAACAAGATCCATCCTTTAAGATTAGATCCTCCTTCCAATTTAACCAAGCATTTGGCGTAATGAAGTGCTGAATCCAACTTTCTCTGCTCAGCATACTGTAAACACAGTTGATGAACAGAGACAGGATCATTCAGTTTAGTCATTCTCCCAGCAGTTTCGAAAGCTGTAAGAGCCTCAGATTGTCTTTCAACCCTCTCACTATCAGACAGAACTGATCCAGATTTTACAGAAAGAGAGATGCCCAGCATGCAATTGGCAACACCAGCCAACTGGTGACATCTCCTATGCGAGCCTTCAACTGCTCTGCGAGCAAAACTAATCCCATCTTCTATGTGCTTTGAGCTTTCCCCACATATCTTTGATGCAAACAATAATCCATGTAAACATGTTGAATCAGAATGACTTTTTAATAATTTCTCCCAACAATCCAAAGCATCCAAGTCATCACCTTCTGAGTGATGACAGAGAGCTAAGATATCATATCTTTCTCTCCGATCTAAAACTCCAGGAAGCAGCTCTTCCAGTTGATTAGCTAAAGCCCTAAGTCCACCTGATACAGATAATGCATAGGTAAGGTGATCCAAAATCGAAGGATCCAACTCAATCTTCATCAGAGAAGCTTTTCTTAATAGAATTATCAAAAGAAGAACTGCTTCTTCAATATTGTTTTTGGGAACAAATGAACTGTCTATCTGAGATCGTAGGTTTGGGGGAATTGTTTCGGCTCCACTGTACAAGAGAAAGACCGCAAACTCCTTTTGAATCTTTGCAATAGTTTGCGCATCAAGATTCCACTGATGAAGCAGGGCCCGGCGATATGACAAGATAGATTCACGGGGAGACTCGACAAGTTTCCACAATTCTGGAAGCAGCTCGACAGCCTTAGTTAACGTCTCCTGCAATTTACAGTCAGCACCAAAGTTTTCAGGTAAGCCTGCTGGTAATGAAGATTCAACAATGTCCAGAATTACTGAGCATGATTGAGCAGCTTCTGCAAAAGGGGATTGGAAACACAAATCAGAGCTATTCCATTTGCAGGTTTGCCAAACTCAAAGAATGATTTTCTGCAATAACTATTTGCCTACAATACCACCCCTTTCCACGGTCAAAACGAGATATGGAAAGACAAGGGCTTCTCAAGTATAACCAGCCACAAAATCCAGGGGGGAAGACAAATATCAAAACTTCCACAAAGCACTGAACTGAACCAACAGGAAAGTCCAACGGAATATTACTAAATGCTACATCTGCCATAACAGCCTAACTATGGTCAAAATAATTAGAGGACAAACTAAGACAGGGAGAGCCACTGACCATTAATTTTAATCATTACAGACAAAATTCAATAGTCAAATAAGCCTGAGGAACAGAGTATGTCCAGAAGCCATGTAATAGAGAGACTAATAGATTATTCGTATGTTGATTGCCCTTTACAACGAACATTCCAAGAAGGAACAAATCACAACTGCCTTTCTTCGAATATTTACTTCAGATACACAATTAATATAGCATTAAGAAAAAAACCAAACAGGAAATAAATTCCAAAAATCTTTGAAAACCTAATGATTTTACAAGAATTCAGGATACAACAATGAATGAAGTCATAAAGAGAACTGCATGAGACAGCACAACGCAATAAATTTATATGTATCGCTGGACGATAACAAAGATGATTCAATAAGACACACAAAAGTTACCTTTATACCTCCCAAGGGCTTGAAATGATTTTGCTTTTAGAAAAATTGATTCCAAGAGCAAACTGACAGCATGTATAGACATTGGTGGCGTTGCATAATTATGCAACCGTCTCTTATGAGTTTCCCCTCTTGCAGCAAGTGTGATTTTCATCTTTGGTGTCACTGCAGCAATATCTATCCCTTCAAAAACATGCAAGGCAGCTTCTAAGTTTCCTTTTTGATACTCATACCTCCCCAACAATGCCCTGGCTTCCTGATAATTAAAATTGTCATGTTAAGATCATAAAATACTAACACAGGTTCTGCCAGAACTAATCAAAAGAAACAGCAAATCAATACTCTGATGATAGAACATATAAAAGATAAAAGCCGACATAAATATTATAATCATAAGCAAGACCTTATCAAACGGAATGAAATTGAGCCAAAACGAGGTCTGAAGAAAAATTTTATATGAAGAACATGAGAAAACAACCTCATAATTTAAACAACCACTTTCACGCAATGATGTTTCAGCTTCTTCAAACAGAATGAAATTGAGCCAAAATGAGGTCTGAAGAAAATTTATATATGAAGAACATGAGAAAACAACCTCGTAATTTAAACAACCACTTTCACGCAATGATGTTTCAGCTTCTTCGATGTTGCCAGTATCAGGTTTACGTTCAGTTTCTCCAGCTTGAGATGAATACACGCTAGCAGAATAACCCTGGACAGCAACAGATTTAGAAGAAGGGACCATTTCATTTACTCTTGTCTGTTCTCCTGAGCAGAGACACTGCATTATTTTCCCCAACTTAACTCGAATGTGTTCCCGTTGTCTTTCTTTAATCTTAGTCTCATTCGTCATGTTGTTTCAGCCCCGTAAAACGCCTTCAACAAACAGATTTCCAATACTTCAAAAATTAGCCCGCTTTTGGATATAATATCCATAAAAAAACACTATAAAAATTATGTTTCTATAAATTATATAATCCAGTAACTGTAATACTTAGACATGAATGTGAATGCTGTTGTCAGATCAATTCACCATCGGTTTACAGCTACAAAGCTCGCGGGCAAGTAAGGCTTTTAAGAATACTCACAACTTGCTATAACTTCGAAACTTCAAACAGAAACCAAGTAATTAATCAACAGAAGTTCCAAATTCTAATAGCCGAAAAGAACCCATTTCAGAAAACAGAAACTATCGCTCAGTGAACACCACAGGAGCCCAACCCACCAGCCGTTGATCAGCAAAATTAACAACCCTTATCCCCAAAACACAAAATCAGAAACCCTTGTGGGTAAAAATTTCTAAGTTCAAAAACCAAGACCCCGTACAATAAAGCTTCAATATTCAAAGATCATTCAATCAATAAAGCAAAAAAAAAAAGTACGCATACATGTAATATATTACCCTTGAAAACTGGAAGCAAACCGCAAGCGACCGAAGATTGAATGCCAGGGCATATACACACCAGCCCACATCTTACCAATGAAAATTCCCAATTTTATTCAGATGCAGGGTACTAAAAAACCCTGCGATCAAACAAGAATCCGACAGAGCTTACACAAACCAGTCTTTTTCTTCGCCTTTCTTTTCTTTACAAAAAATGAGAGCGCAATTAAAGTTTCTGTACAAATTGGAGGGATTCGGTCATGGTCCGGCGGTGAAAACAGAAAACAAGGGAAGCGTGTGACTGAAGATTTGGGGAAAAAAGCAGCGATTAATTAATAGCTAATTCAATGCAAAGCCCCAAATACTGTATCGTATCTGGCAATTGAGAATTGGGGCAAGAGGAGCTCTATGTGGGGCCAACTAATATTTCTTTAATATTTTGAGCGCCGCTTTGCGACGCGTATAGCAATTATAACATCATTCCAAATATATTATTATTACCAATATTTAATTCTCAAATTTACAAATATTTTATAGTGTGTGCAAAAACATTATAAAGATCGAGCACATAATTAACAAGTACGTGAAAAAAAACATTGATCAAGTAATCGGGATACTTTGGATCGTTTTTTAGATCGAACTCAAACATATTTTTGTTTTCAGTAGTAGTTTTTGTACCTGATTTCTCGATTTTTGTTTTGAGATACATTTTTTCAATATTGGAATAACAAACCTCAAAATATATGTTGTGATCTTGAATTCGCTGTTTGGGACATAGATGTCTATAGATATAGACTTAAAATGTATTTTTATTACTAGTATCTAGTACACTTGTATATATTTTATTTATAAGAAAACAAAATATAATAGAAACACATAAAAATTTTAGATACCTGAATTTATGCGGAAAAATTACTAAAATATGATTTAATTTTTCAGAAACTTTATACGTGAAACTGTGTTTTGTATTAAATTATAGCATACATATATTTATACATATAATATAATAATGAGATAAAATACGAAAATCTTTAAAATACCTGAAGCTATTTAAATGAATAGGATCTTATTTCACGTAAATGCATGGGATATATTTATCTCATAATACTCATGATATTAGAAACATACACCCTTTAAATTGTGAAATAAATTATTAAAATTCCATACGTATGCTGTATATGTTAATATTGGGCAATAACAAGTGGAGCTAATGAAGCTCGTAAGTATTCTTCCCAATTAATGGATCTTTGATCGAACCTGAACGTGTCTTCGTCCCCATCAACAATTTCTAATCGGGTGCTGATGTTGTTTAAGATATGTTTGACAGAAAAAAATACGATGTAAATGAAATGAATATTTTAATCTTATTTTTTATATACATAATTGGTATGATATTGAAACGAGAATGTTCATTTCATCGAGAGATATTCATTCTTGTGTTTATAGAAATAGTCATTCCATCGAATTTGAATAATAATCATCATTTTCACTCTTCAATCCTCATGTTCTATATTTACATGATGTTTTCTTTATTTAACTTAATTAATATAAATCTATATTGTAATAATAATAATAATAATAATAGTTAGTTTCATAATAACGATAATTTAATAATAATTAATAAAGTATCAATATTTATTATTTTATTATTTTTTAAAAAAGAATAATAAAAACAATGTTTTTGAATATTTTAAAATTGAATTAAGAAATTATTTAATAATTAAAAACAATTTAATTCGATTCATGTTTAAATGAACTTGATTCGTTATAGTTTTCGATTGAACTACTTTTTCATTTATCATCTTATTGATTATCCGTGTTCCAGTTCGATCTCTGCAAAAGGATCTTACAAAAAGTTGTGAAGAGAGGAGTAAATGGTGAGAGGATTGCTGGGGAAACTCGCTAGTCGCTCTCTGTCCGTTGCCGGAAAATGGCAGCAGCAGCAGCAGCTCCGTCGTCTCAATATTCACGAATATCAGGTACGCTTCCTCAATATCCCGCCCGTGCCTGTTGGGAGATCATGATTTCATTTCTCCGAAGTTGTGTTTTGAGCGTGATCTGATTCGAGGTTTGTGTTGCTGAAATAGCGCGTAGTAAAGTGTTTGTCTGTGTGAATTTTGTTTGTCTATTCCATTTCCTAGATGGATTTGGGAATATGTCATTGTGGTACTGTGTCTCAGATTGCGTTTACTCTTCTCTTTGCAACTTCTACAATGCCAACACTTGAATTTAATAGAGAGGGGCGGGGGATGATTGAATAGGTTTTGGAGGTCCAAATTGCATATATACAATGATAAGCACACTAAAATTTGATGGAGCATTTGCCATATTAGACCTGGTCAGACGCCTTGGGACATGTATAATATATAGGTTTTCATGGATACCTGACGCGTTACTGATACTGTGAATATTAGAGCCACGTTTTATCTTATGTCCAGGTTATTCTTTTATTTTTCTGAACATTTGTTGTCCTGTACATTCGGCGAGTTAATCTGCATATTGTGTTAATGATATCAGGGAGCTGAATTGATGAGCAAACATGGGATTAATGTTCCAAAAGGTGTGGCAGTTGGCTCAGCTGATGAGGTCAAGAAGGCAATGCGTGACATGTTCTCCAACCAAAGTGAGGTGCAGATGTCAAATCCTTATCCTTGTTCTTCTTACACAAATGTGTTATTTATGGTTTGAAAAGTGGGTAAACAGAGAAAGAATTATGGCTTCTAATTGCTTCAATTAGGTTTCTGTTATGGTGTCTGATAATATGTGATCAGAAGAGGCAAATATCTGTTTTTTTGTGATATAGGTGGTGGTGAAGTCCCAGATCCTTGCTGGTGGCCGCGGACTGGGAACATTTAAAAGTGGTCTCCAAGGAGGAGTGCATATTGTGAAGGCTGAACAGGTTGAAGAAATAGCTGGTATGAGGAAAATATGTTTTGAATTATATAAGGCTGTTAATTATAGAATTTTAAGTTATGTATCGGCAGCTACTTAGGCATGATTTAACTTCTTGCATCTTGAAATGTGTTTTATCGGAGGAAACCTGAAGTTGTTGAGGTATGAAAGTAACCTATTTCACGTAAGTTGTGGATGCTATATTCCACCTTTTTTTCTACAAATTATTGAACAAACTGTATCAAGGATGAACTGATGAAGTGCTAATAGGTTCATCTATTCAGTTTTCCTGATAACTTGTGTACGTGAACATCCTTGAGTTTTAGTCAGGAAAAGCAAGAATTTTTTGTTTGAATGCAGCAACTGGAAACTGCCTTACAAGATTTACTTGTGTGGCTAGCTGAAGGGACGTCCTCTTACAAAGTATGTTTTTACAGGGAAAATGCTCGGACAGATACTTGTAACTAAGCAAACAGGTCCCCAAGGAAAAATTGTCAGCAAGGTTCGTCTTTAAATTTTGTTCATAACTTCTTATTAAGAAATGTGTGATGGTACATGCTGGAAAATTATAAAAGGCTGCCATTTACATATTCATTTTGCAAGCAGATCATTGCTGTTAACATCAGTTGTAAATTTAGTTCTTGCAGTCAGAATTGATTTTCAAATTTTATAGGGTTTTTTGTTTTAATGATCAAATTTGCTCTAGACACCTTCTCATTTTACATCTCTATTAACCATTGTGGCATTCTTTTGTCACAGTCAGGAAAGATAGTGTTGCAAAACATTTACTGAACAAAACTAGTCAACTGAGAAAATCTTGAACTTATTTTAGTTTTTTATGTGATATTTTCTCTGATCTTGCTGATATTTGAATCAGTTTAATGGTAATGTGCACCTGTATGCGGTATTAAAAAAGTGCCTTCAGGTAAATAATTTTTCGCGACAATTAGTGGGAATAAGGTTTATTTATTAGTGGGGACATCATATATGACATGATTTTGGCTTTTCAGTTTTTAGTTTTATCTTCCATTTGCTGCTTTGCTTGAAACTTGGCTGCACATTTTTATCATGAGTGATATCGTATTTGCGCGTTCTTATAAAATGTAGGAAAGTAAGTTTTTATTCTGTCTCTCTCTCTGTGCATGTGTGTTTGTGTGTGTTGAATTTCTGAAGAAAAATGTTTTATGGCTCTGCTTTTCTTCTTCTGCTTAAGCTTGCGGCTTTAGTGTTGGTGGCAGTTTTTTACCGCTGTGTTGAGCTTCTTGATAAGGTTATAAGTTAGTGTACGATAAGCAAATAAAAACTTTTCTTGGTTGCAGGTTTATTTGTGCGAGAAGTTGTCGCTTGTCAATGAGATGTATTTCGCCATTACTCTTGATCGTAAATCTGCTGGTCCTGTAAGTTCCTGAGTGTCATAGTTCTTGTTTTTCCTTTTAATAATTCCACAGTGTGCATCCTTACTGTTTAATTACTTGCATTTATGGTGTCAATCAGCCACTCAATCTTTTATAGATCTTTTGAGATGTATTTACACTGTCGTACATAGGAGTTTCTTGTCAGTTTCTGAGCCAAGAAGAATTTCAGAACTTATCAGATATTGCTGGATAATGAATTGTAATGTCAATGGAACAACCTATGTATACTTGTATGTTATTAGTCTGCTGTATGCATCGATTCCCTTTCTATGCCAACATGATGTTGTTTGTTGCAAAGATGGGATGTGGACTAAAGTGAATCCATAGATGGTGCATTAATGTGCCGACCTGTACACTGAAATTGTATTTTTGCAGCTTATTATCGCCTGTAAAAAGGGAGGAACCAGTATCGAAGATCTTGCTGAGAAACATCCAGAATTGATAATAAAGGTCAATACATTAATTTATTATGATATCTGGCTTTGTTGTCGAGAGTTGCTTTCTGGATCTGGTTCCATGTTATAATATTGGGACTTTTTGTTCTTCCCTGAACCAGGTACCTATTGATGTTTTCACAGGGATCACTGATGAAGATGCTACCAAGGTAGTTGATGGGTTGTCTCCCAAGGTGGCTGATAGGGCTGCTTCAATTGAACACGTGAAGAAGTTATATGAACTTTTCTGTAAATGCGACTGCACTCTGTTGGAGGTGATTGGGTTGATTTCCTCTTTTGTCAAGTGTTCTATTTAGTGTTATAGTATGGCTTGCATGCATCTAGATTTATAATGCTGTCGACTTGTGTAAACATCCTTATATCTGCCTTTGAGTCATCAATTTTTAAACAGATCAATCCTATTGCTGAGACTGCTGATAACCAGTTGGTAGCAGCTGATGCTAAACTCAACTTTGATGATAATGCTGCATTTCGTCAGAAAGAAATATTCTCTTTGCGTGATCCAACCCAAGAGGATCCTCGAGAGGTATCGGCCAACATCTTTTCTCTGACTGGCTCGCTTATTACATTTAGTACAATGGAGCAAATGAGTATTCGTGCATTGTTGTATTCATTTCATATTGCATTGTTTTATCAGGTTTCTGCAGCAAAGGCTGACTTAAATTACATTGGTTTGGATGGGGAAATAGGTTGCATGGTGAATGGCGCTGGATTGGCCATGGCTACCATGGATATTATTAAGTTACATGGAGGAACTCCTGCCAATTTTCTTGATGTTGGAGGAAATGCCTCTGAAGGCCAGGTGAGACCGGATTTATTTCCCGTTCAATGTATGGTGGATTTCTTTTGGTTACGAATTGGTGCAAGTTATACATGGATATCTTGAACTGCGATGATTGGTTTTCGGTCATCTAATCACGAGACTGTAGTTTCAGAATTTCGACAAATTGTACAAACTTCATGGCTGCCATCCTCTATTGTTTTAATTATCTTTATGTGATTATAAAGCTGACTACTCTAGTTGAATATCTTGGAAAGGTTGTGGAGGCTTTTAAAATTTTGACTTCAGATGAGAAAGTAAAGGCTATTCTTGTCAACATTTTTGGAGGAATAATGAAATGTGATGTGATAGCCAGTGGAATTGTCAATGCTGCTAAACAGGTAAACGCTTGTGTTGATGGGTTTTCCGTGGGAGATATTACTTCTTTTTACAACCGTGGGTTGAAAATTATGTTACTTGCCTCTTTGCTTTGCTTTGCACTTCACTCTTTCTTTGACAAATATTTGAGGTATTAACGCGTTCACCTTTTTTTGCATTGCTGTCAGTTACTACTTTTTACCTGTATTGACACCCACCCCCCGCACCCCCCAATAAAATGTTTTTGTTTGGCTTCTATTTAACTTTTCTGTCTTTGATTAGATCATCACAATTTTTACGCATTCTTACGCTTCTATTCAAGGTTCAACTGAAAGTACCTGTAGTTGTACGTCTTGAAGGCACCAATGTTGACCAGGGAAAAAGAATTCTGAAGGTGAATTTTGAAGCTCATCTAATTTAAGATGTGCAATGTAAATTATCTGACAAAAGTACAAAACTTTTCTTTTTCTTCCAATATATTCGTGTTTGCAGGAAAGTGGAATGGCTTTGATTACTGCTGAAGATCTGGACGATGCAGCTGAGAAAGCAGTTAAGGCCTCAGCTACTTGAAGTCATTTTGTGTACTTTTGCCTAAATCATGAGAGGTCTCTCTTTTGCCCCTTGCTATTTTGGAGTTAAATTTTTTATGTATACACTGAATCATCGTCTCGTGAGTTGCACTGAGAAGGTTTTCGATTAGGATATACCCTTCATTGATGAATGTAGACAGCATTAGTTTTTCTTGATTTCATATTAAGCAGCCCTGATATTTGGATGTACTGACAGCATTTGGTGTGGGAAAAAAACCGTGGACATGCTTTTTCCCTTTTTGATAATAAACTGTCAAATGGCTGAATTTCCTGCTTTGTTTTGCCATTTTTCTAGAATGCTATCAATCTATCATTTTAAAATGTGAATGAAAAAAGTTTCGAATATTAAGATCCAACTTGAATTGGGTCAGAAAATTTTAGAATAAGATTAAAATTCACTAAAGTTCTCCGTGGATTATGTTATTTGCACTTAAAAGCCTTTCTCTTTTGTCAAGGACTCTGCTAGTCTAGCTGAGATACAATATGCAGTTGATTGAATAGTTATCATTGGATTAACACCAACTGCTGTAGGGAGAACACTTCCATCACACACAAAAAGCCCCTTGGCTTCCCAACATTCCCCATTTTCATCAACTGCACCTTCTTCCTCATTCGTGCCCATTCGACAGCTGCCCATTTGGTGAGCAGAGCAATAGATCGTCCAGCATTCTGAACGAGAACGTGGCCCTCCGACTGCAGTAACCATGTCAAGAAATTCTTCCAAATCCTCATTATTGGTCCCTTTGCACATAATTCTCTGGCCATCACTCCTAAAAGTGCCTACCTCAACTGCTCCCGCCCCAGTAAGAATTCTTAATGCCTGCCTCAATCCTGTCTTAAGATTCTCCTTGTCAAGTTCACTCATCCTATACTCTATTATTCCTTGTTTTTTCACTTCCCCTGAACCTTGATCTCTGGCTAATGCGAATAGAACAGCTGTTCTGCCATATTTTGTCATCCTTTCCCTTATGTAATCTCTCGAGACCCAAGGAATTAGCGAGGCAAAGGACGCCGGTCCAAGTGCTGCAGATTCAACTATAGCTTGAGTGCTTGATTCTTTAGATACCACTTTATGTACCGAAGTGATGATTCCTCCCTCGAAGCTTTTACCCTTCAATTCAACCAAAGAATCAGGAAAATATCCCCAAACAAAGGAAACGGGGTGAAGATGAAGATTCCTTCCAATGTTCTTGTTCTGCAAACCACTTGATATTAACAAAGGTGGAGTCAAGAGAGAACCACAAGCTGAAATTGTCACTCTTGCCTCGATGTTAAGCTTCTTTCTGATTTTCTTACTCTCAGAGCTCGCGATAACTCCAAGGCATCGTTTTCTAACAGTTCCACTATCGTCACTTGCTAGTACGAAAGTCTCTGCCTTGCATCCAGATAAGATAACTGCACCCTTTCTGACTGCATCAATGAGCCAAGTTGAATCGGTACCCTTTTTATCCCCTTTTCTGCAGCCATAACCACAAGAACCACAGTAATGATTCTCTGAAGAATTTCTTGGCACTGGCTCAACTTTTAGGCCAAGATTTTCACACCCTTTTCTAAGTACTTGGTTTTGAAACCCTTCTTCTGCACAATTCTGCGTGACACCAATCTTCTCACATACAAAATCCATGGCAGATTGATATTCAAGTGCACTGAAGAGAGGAATCTTGTTCTTTGACCATTCTTTGAGAACATGATCAGGAGTTCTTATACAGGCAGACCAATTTATACTCGAACCCCCACCAACAGTTGATCCTGCCATGACCATAATTTTCCCATCTTGAGTTGTTAGCATTCCACCCGATTCATATAATTCGGCCAAGGATGGCCCTTCAAGACCCGAGTAATCTTCTGGAACAAAGTAGTGGCCTTTCTCAAGAACGATAACTTTCTGACCCGAGTTTGCAAGAACGGAAGCGGCAACCCCTCCTCCACAGCCAGATCCAACAATCACCACATCACATTTGATCTTGAATGAATCGGCATTCAGGTCATCAACAACTTGTATTCCTTTTTGGATGAGGGATTCTTTTAGTGAAGATTCGTCGTTATTCATCATTTCCACGATACCCTTTTCAAGTGGTCTTTCCTTCTTGTTTTCACTGAAATTTTCAATTGCTTCTACTTCATATCCAATTGCTTCCCAAGCTGGATTTTTCAAATTTTCATCGGTCTGTAATGTATTTATTTTTATGCAAGAAGAAATTAAATTCAGTAATAAATTCAAAATGTACCAAATACCAATGGTGGATAAGAGATCCTTCTAACTCATCTTACATAAAACTCAAATTAACACCTAATTTAATGTCAATTCTCTACGTTAATTGATTACATATTCCTTGATTTAATTTAATATAGGTTGCCACCCGATTATTGAAGAACTAAACACAATTCTTTGAGATCTTCGTTCGGTCATGCCCATAGTGCAATCCAATTTTTGATTTTCTCTTTATCTCGCTTCGTATTCCAAAAAAAAAATGATTGTTTCTTCTTTCCAGGATTCATAGCTATGTGTCAGGTATATATTTTTGGATTTTTTCTTCACTTCCCTCATATATTTGACTTCCCAAATTGTATTAAGCCATAATTACAATTAAAATATAAATTTTGGCTGGGTTATTATCTCTTTTCAGTTCACAAGTTTGAATTCTCCCAATATTCACGTGCATGTCTGGTATTTAATATACCAGACAAATAATTTGGGACCACCTTTCATAATCCTGAGTTCTTGGGAGATAATTTCTAACAAATCAAGAACATAAGCGACAGCGGAATCAAGATAAAACAGGGAACGAGTTTTACCCAAGAGAAGAAGACAAAGAGGCAGACGATTTTTAGCAGCAGGAAGGATATTTTCAGAGGAATCAGAAAAGTTTCTTTGGACCATCTCTGAAGCACAATTTCTCTCTTGTCCAAAGACAATTCAGAGAAGTTGCGGACAAATGGCCATTTCCAATCAATACATATACGCCCACAGAGCACAAATGTTCCCAATCTGCTCGACAGAAACTTTAAAACCAAGCCCACGATGAACACAGCTTTAGGCATCCCTCTCTTCACCAGCAACTCCGCTATCTATAAAACGAAAAATCGCTAAAAATTACTGTAACAAATGCAAGAAAAATAAATCATCTGTAAAATGTTCCACATCTACTACTTCACCTCTGATTCAAAAGACAAAAAATGGTGCCTCACTAGTCAATTATTGGGTTCTAATTATCCAAGGAGCGGAAAGAAGGTTCTTTGTCTGGGCCAATTCAACTGCTAACCATGTCACATGATTACTAAAATAAAATATCTCAAAACAACCAAATCTTGTGGTTCATTGAATAACAGAGAGTTGGTCTCTTTAATTTCTAGAGATCCATCGTAGTCCCCAATTAAGACAGTCCCACAAACAATATTTATATCCTTTTGTTTCATTATAATAACTGATCCGAAACCTATTGATTGAGGCTCATTTAAACACACGCGCACAAATGACACAAACAAGAACAACAAAAGGGGTGCAAGAAAATAAGAGGGATTTCATTTACTTGACCTCATGCGGGCCTGAAGTTCGGGAGAAGTCGGCGACGTAATCATCAACTTTGGGGAGGGGAGGAATGAGTGTTTGACAGATGGCAGAGAGTGATTGGATCTGAGATGAGGAGAAGCCATGGCTGTAGCTTGAGCACTCCTCCTCCCTTCTGCTTCCTCCCTTCAACAAGGGATGAGGCTTTAACTCTCCCATCTTCATACCTTGTTCACCATGTCTTCTGTCCTCTTTCTCATATGTATATGTGTATATATATATATATATGTATGTATATATGTTAATATATATTACCTGTCATTCGCGATGTACAAAAATATTTTAATGGGAAAATAATTATTCAAACAAAATTCCGATACTTAGAATTTCCTTATATATATATATACTTATATATTATATTACAAAATATGAACATTAGATTAACTATATTGGTTATTGTAAATAAGCAAACAAATAATCATTTTTATTAAATAATAAGATAAAAATCTATTTTGATTTTATGTAGCCTATTTATAATTAATATTGCTATTTCTTGGTATATTATGCGTAAAAAATATATAATTAATTAAAACAAATAATTACATAGACGATTTATGTACGATTTTGGTTTTTACAGTAAGTTTTTGTCTGAGAGATTATATGATCATTTGAAGATAAGATTTAGATAAAATTTAAATAAATTTGTATGTTGATAAATTTAACATTTAATAAAAAGAGGGATCATGCCTAATGATTAAAACCATGCATGATTCTGTATCATCTTTCGGGATTGATCTATGCTATATTCAGAAATAATTTTTCATATTCCAATATAATATCATCAAATCATAGAAGTTATTCGTTAATGGCTATAACATATCTTCCCACGTAGTGACAGAACAACATTTAAGATTTACACATTTTAATTCTCTTTCTACTTAAATACTTGAATCCAAAAACAATTCGTTTCTGTTATACCAGATTATACAAGAACCAACTAACAATAAGAAAATCAATGCAACGAAGAAAACTAACACAGACTTACATCCACTCGATCAGAAATCGTTCCACCAAGAAGAAACCAAGATGGAAAAAGTTTACAATTGATCACCCACTTCAATCTTCTCCTTCTGATTACAGAAGAGAGAATACTCAATGAAACATCGCGCACACACTTCACTTCAAGAATGGCTCTCAAGTACATAAACAATTAGAACACTCTACTTCGAAATTATTTTGGAGAATGAATATCTCGAGTAGGCTCTCTGTCCCTTTATAATCTTGGAGATGGACTCTCACCTTTACGGCTACATGTTTTGGTTCTATTTTTGTTAGTTTCCCTTGGCCCATACAATCTCGATCCAATCTTGTGTATGGGCTATATAACTTCCTTTCACCGACTGAGTTGAGCGTGCCCATTGGGCAATTATATATAATAATTTCTGAATTATTGAAATACAAATTTATTAAGTAAATTTGTTTAAAAATAGATGGATGTTCTATAATGGAAACATAACAAGGTTTTGATAAAATTTTACAAAAAGAACTTTATAAACCTCTCGCCATCAAATAGTTACTCTAATTCCCTAAACTTTGTGGAACTAAAATGACTACCTAGCTAGGCCAAAATTTACTTGTAACAGAAACAAAGCCTCTAAATACATACACATATTTTAGTAATCTACACCCACCCCTTTATACTTAAAATCGAATAGAACTCGATCTCGAGCTCGACTTTTGTAGAGTGGATCCGGTATCATGGCCCGGATCCATGTATGGATTAGTACACACACCACCGTCGCAGGTGGTGGCTTTGGATCTTGATCGAGACGACGTATCACCAGAATCAGTAACCGATTCCTTGGACTTATTCATCCTATGTGATTTCTTCGGGACATCTCGGAGAGTATGTGGGGCCGAATTTGTAGATTCTTTTGCATGTCGATTCGACGACTTGGTGTTGCTGCTGTTGCTGTTATTGCTTTTGTTGTCCAACGGATCCTTGGATTGATGGTTTCTTCTAGATTGTCTCGACTTGGTTGAGGAATCTTTCTTCCTAGGAGAATCATTTGTGTTGTCTGTTGAGGAAATGTGCCTGGAATCTTTTGGCAAGTCAGGGGGATCCCTCGATTCAGAATTTGTGTCCCTTTTGCCGCTTCTTGAATCTATTAAACAAATGAAATTGTTTCATACATATCCATGACAAGATTATGCATGTATATAATATTTTAAATTATATAACAACTCAAACATTATATTACGAATAAGATAAATGTTCTGGTATTACTAAGACAACTGCAAGCAAGCACATGAACTCGCAATATTCTTCATGCGAAAACGTTCAGAAACAAATCTAATAATTTGTTGCGTGCGTCAACAATGAATATAAGGATTTAACCTTGAGAAACCCATTTGATTTCAGAGTCATCTCCAAGATCTTCCGGAGGTCCTAAAGGTGCTGATTGGAATACCGATCCTGACTTAAACTCTTTCATCTGCACAATTTCAATAACAAAATTTTCTCAATTTACACGTCTACCGTAATTATTTCTCATAGACACATGTATCCAACACGCGCGCGCGCACACATATATATATACACACATATATCTCTGTGTGTGTGTGTTGAAGGGAAAATAATTATGTATACCCACCCAGCTTGGTGGATCATTAGTGGATGGTCCATCCGATCCTATATGAGCTACATGTTTTACATCTGTGGGTAACCCTATCTGCATTTCCTTTTCTTTTTCTTCTTCTGCATCAAAAAAATTAAATAAAGAAAAAATCTTAGAATCCCTCCAAATTTGTAGTATAAACACAGTGGACGATTCAATATTGTATACCATCGATACAAGAGTTTTTGTATCTACATCATATCATGTGTGTGTGTGTTTATATATATATATATATATATATATATATATATATATATGTCACGACAAAAAAAGGACTCACCGAATATCTGAGAAATATATTTGAGACTTTTCAAAAGACCTTTCATTTTCGTTGTCATCTATATATCTACTTTATAGATCAAGAAACATTACTCGAAACCAAAAAAAAAAAAAGAAGTAACTATGAAAAATAGGAAAATCGATGCTTATAATCCATCAACTTAAATTCGAAAGATGAAAATGGATTCTTGAAGTTGAAGAAATGAGGTTGAAATTAAACGAGATTCAAGAATCCAAAAGCAAGTTATGCTAGAGCAAGGATTTAATGGATCCTAGTTAATTGATGCATGTAAAATGAAATCTCAAAATAAAAAGACAAAAAGTAGCCCTTAACTAAGACCCATCGAAAATTTAGGTTGGATCAACGTATTCCAGGAAAATTTAAAGAATAAAGGCTAAATTTAGTAATGTGACATTAATTTAAGAAACAAAAACACACTTTTCCGCAATTATTTTTGTCCATTTTCACGAATCCCCACAATGTGGGATCGAATATCGGGTAAAATTCATATACATCCCTCACATTTTTTGAATTCAATTTCAAAATCATCTTGACTTTTCATGTTACTTCAATGTCATTTTAGCTTATTTGAATAATGTGAAAAGTTGCAATTATTTTTTACGATTCAATAAAAACATGATAATATTGATAAAAATAAATATTTATATAAATAAGTTAATATAATAGTAATAGCATGATAAAATTTTACCTGAAATAATACAAAATCATCCATAACCTTTCAAATCACTTTAGTATTATCCCTAATTCCTCGATCTTTTCGGTTAAAATTCCGACGAATTAGTTGTATTTTTTAGTTGTTTTACTTAAACACCTCTTTTGTCATTTTTGAACAATGTGAAAACTACAATTATTCTGTGAAGATGATTGGAATTGATTTCACAACTCGCCTAGGAGGATTGTTTGTGCCATCCTAGTTGTCTTAAAAAATTCTAAGTTGGAAAAGGGATATTTGGAAGAATAACTTTGGTCAAACTTCATTTTTTTTAAAAAATATAATCTCCTAATGTATTTGAGTGTTTTCTAATACATATGAGAATATCATTTTTTTTATAAATGTTCGATCAAGATTATTTTGCTAACCACCTCGTTCGAAAATAGGTTATTGCTAAAAAACTCATCACCCCTTGTAATCGAAAAAAACCTCGCACCATTCTGATTGTTTTTCAAACAAAACCTTCCAACGAATTTTAAAAAGGGGGTACTTTCAAATTTCAAACTAAATTTTGTTTCCAATTTATGCTTATTATAAAAAAATATGTAATTGCAATTATGTTTTATGGGACGCTATCAGCACCAATAAAAAAATTATATTTTAAAAATACATAATTTATAATTTTATTGTAATAAAAAAAGTGTTGAGAGAGAATTTTTTAGCAGCCATTTATTTATTTCCGTTTGATGAATTATTTTCCAATGGGAAACTCTTGGGCCACAGCAGTGAAGGAGCCATTATAAAAGCTAAAATTAACACCATCAGAAATTCTAGCCCAATACTGCCCCCCAATAACAATCCAGCAATTTGACTTTGGGCCAGATCAGGCCCACCTACAAAACCCTAGCACTATAAAGCTTCGATCTCAGCAGCTTGCGTCTTCTTCGGCAGCAGCATAATCGCAGCAGAGAATGGTGAGCTCCAGACAATGTGTTTTGCTCTTTATCTTCTGATGATTTTACAAATTTGTAAGATTTTGTGGTTTCGGGATGATTTGATGCAGATTTTGTTTCGTTTGTAGCCGTTCAAGAGGTATGTGGAGATTGGAAGGGTGGCGCTTGTCAATTACGGAAAGGACTATGGAAGACTGGTTGTCATTGTTGATGTCATCGACCAAAACCGGGTATGTTCGGTTCTGTTGCCTCCCGGGACTTTGATTTCATGCCCATTGAGATTGTTCGTTTCCTCCTGGGTATTATGTTTAGTTTGTTAGTTTGTGGATTTCAGTTTTGCTTTATTGGCGTTGTAGAAGATTTTCTCTGTGCGTAGTACTATTGGGGATTTAAATTAATATTTTTACGTAATTCGTGGCTTGTTCTTTTGTTCTTATTATGGGTTTGTTTGTGTTGGTTGCTATCATTGTCGTTTGTAACTTCTCTGTATATGTGCAATGTTTAGTATTGAAAATACTTGAAGTAGAAGTTTATTGAATCTGGTGATTTTGTGTTTTCTTCTTGAATGGAATATTGGGTTTTAAATCTCATGTTCCTCAGTAAACGCATTGATTAGCATGTTGGCTGATATCTTAACAATTCACAGTTGCTAGTTTTGGCGTACATACACAAATTGTTTATAGGATGGCTCATAGCGTGTGTTTTGGTTGAAGGATCAAGGACCTGCAAGTGTTTTGACATCTGTGATAACAAATCCATAGAAAGTCTGGATAAATACAAATTTAGTTATAATTTCTGATACTTTTGAGATATTGTTTAATCATTATGGACGAGTTTAAATCATGCATCAACCTATGATTGTCCTTTTTTCAACCAAATCTAAATAATTTGCCTAATGTCAGGCCCTTGTTGATGCCCCTGACATGGTCCGAGGCCAAATGAACTTTAAGAGGCTGTCTCTCACAGACATAAAGATCGACATCAAAAGGGTGCCGAAGAAGAAGACACTTGTTGCGGCTATGGAGGCTGCAGGTGGCTAAACAAATTCACAAACACTACTCATAGATCTCCTTGATAGAGCAATTGATGTTTGAATCTTGTTTTGACTCATTTTGCAGATGTAAAAAACAAATGGGAGAGCAGTTCATGGGGGAGAAAATTGATTGTCCAGAAGAGAAGATCTGCCCTTAATGATTTCGATAGGTTCAAGTTAATGCTTGCAAAAATCAAGGTTTGTTATGTGGTCCCGTATATGTTTTTCATGGCTTAACACATGATAGTTGATAAAATCCATACGCCAATTACTACCTTGAAGCTGCTTCTGTTAACACTTCATTAATATTTTCACCGACTTTTCAGCCTTCAGTAAACTGGTTTTCATATTTATTTTTATGACTTGGACTTCAATGACGCTTGTTTGTTTCTGATTGCAGAGGGCCGGTGTTGTTAGGCAGGAGCTCGCCAAGCTTAAGAAAGAGGTTGCAGCCTGAATTATATTTTTGATGTTGAAGATTTTTCTGTAGGATTTTGAAAGATGTATCAGTTTATTCACCCGGATTCACATGTCCTATTATATTACCAAACAAAAAAGTTCTGTTTTGCTTACATCGTCATTTGAAATTCAATCTCTTTGTAAACTAACAACTTTTGGCAGATGAGTGGCCTTGTTTTTTATTCAAGTAATGCGTTGTTCCAAGTCTTTATTGTATATTTTCTCAATTGCATTGAATAGATATATGATACGGTAATTAGATCATAGTTATATGGTTGGAATATTGGTTCGAAGCGTAAGTTGAGACACATCTTATAGAAATGCTCCGACCAATGATATTTTAAAATTTAGATGCATGAAAAAAATCGTTACAGGGACATGTAATGTGAATTACAAGACATTGAATGTCCGATTACACATTCTTTGTGTATTTGTACGAATTATTTATTGAAGTGATTCGTGTAAACTAGTTCTATTTTATTTTTTCATGTATGTGTACGACCTTGTAATATATTTAGATTTAGAAATGATATATCACATAGTCCCATTCTACATGGGAAGATTACGCAAGATTGGTTACAAGAGAAACCGGTAATAAGACATACATTCAGGGAGAAGACTCGTACAACACATTTAGTTGAAGAATATGGCAGGGAGAACATTTGTTCAACACATTTACTTGAAGAATGAATATGGCAGAGGATTCATGCTCAAAATAAAAGAAAAATTACGGCAGCGGATTTCTTTTTCTTCGGCACATGAACTTTTAACAATGGAAAAAAACAACCGTTGAAAGCAGAGTTACTTCGTGATTGAGAGAAAGTCGAAGCTGCGAAGAGGGTCTTTAGCAGCTCTTAAGAACGATGATGGCTTGGGTTTGACAACATGGCCACTACTTGATACCAGAAGAACTTGGTCTACTGATCGAAACGGCTGCCCTTTTCGAAGAGTTACCATTTCGAGAAGTAAATCATTTTTTGAACTGGGTAGCTGCGCAGATGATGAATATTAATAACAATAATAAGTACATTTTTTTGTAAGGCCCCGAATTTTACGATTCTCTCCACTATACCAAGACGAGTCTTTCCAGTGTGCTCAGAGGGTTACCCATCCTAGAATTGACTCAAGTAAAACATGCTTAACTTTGACGTTCTTGTGTGACGAGCTCTCGAAAAGAAAACGCATCTTCTTGATATGAGCAGTATCTATCAAATCTTTTAAGTACTCTTCAACTGCAAAGTCTTATATCTAAACAGTTTTGGAATCCCTCTCACTCCGGTGTGAGATCGGTTCATTCATGTTTTCTTTGTCTAGAAGTCTGTCAGGAGCTGCTAATTGTTCGTGCAACATCATTGCACCGGCGATCACCCCCCGCCCTCTTCGGCCTTGGGCCTCACATGCCCACCAACTTCCGCTTGGTTCATCCCCGAACCACACCATACTAAGAAAGGTCGGCTTTAATACCAACTATAACGTCCCGGATTCGACGACTGTCCCTGCTGTACCAAAGCGAGTCTTTCCAGCGTGCTTATGTCTTAATTTACACGTACCCTAAGAAACTTTCCAAGGGGTCATCCATCCCAGAATTGCCCAAGTTAAGCACGCTTAACTTTGGAGTTCTTATGTTACGAGCTCCCGAAAAGAAGATGCAACTTCTTGATATGAGTAGTATTTATCAATCTTTTAAGCAATCTTTAACTGCACAGTCCTATAAGTGAACATTTTTGGAATCCCTCTCATTCCGGGACGAGATCGGTTCATTCATGTTCCCTTCGTCTAGAAAGCCTATTAGGAACCATTCATTGTCCGTGCAACCTCATTGCACCGGTGATCACCTCCGCCCTCTTAGACCCCGGGCCTCACACTTTTCAAGTACAAAATTCAAGCACATAAATCGATCCAGGATGATACTTCTAAGAATTCGCTGGTGTAAATAATATGCTCAACCAGGATGGCACTATCTATGTATATTTCACATGGTGAGTGACCTGGAGGCACTTACAAGCTGCTTTCACCACTACATGAGGGGTTTTATGCCTGAATTTATGAAGGAGGTGTTGAGTTCAGCTACATGGAAGGCAAGCAAAGTTATCAAATTATTCACTATAACTAAAGAACAACTATAAAAAAAAAGTTCAAAGCATTCCAGTCGTTTTAAAGTTCTATTTTTTTTTTTAAATTTTGGGCTTGAGTTGCTTGATACTGATACTTGTCGAGGTCCCAGTACAACAACTGGATCATAGATATTCAACACCC